>NC_068439.1:1386524-1490841 GCF_023373465.1 Oncorhynchus keta | reverse complement strand
TGACTGTATGTAAAGCAGAGTGGAAACAGGCTAGTTACTCTGGCATGAGGCTGACTGTAGCTATGCAGGTGGAAACAGGCTAGTACTCTGGTATGAGGCTGACTAAAGCAGGTGGAAACAGGCTAGTACTCTGGTATGAGGCTGACTGTAAAAGCAGGTGGAAACAGGCTAGTACTCTGGTATGAGGCTGACTGTAAAGCAGGTAGAAACAGGCTAGTACTCTGGTATGAGGCTGACTGTAAAGCAGGTGGAAACAGGCTAGTACTCTGGTATGAGGCTGACTGTAAAGCAGGTGGAAACAGGCTAGTACTCTGGTATGAGGCTGACTGTAAAGCAGGTGGAAACAGGCTAGTACTCTGGTATGAGGCTGACTGTAAAGCAGGTAGAAACAGGCTAGTACTCTGGTATGAGGCTGACTGTAAAGCAGGTGGAAACAGGCTAGTACTCTGGTATGAGGCTGACTGTAAAGCAGGTGGAAACAGGCTAGTACTCTGGTATGAGGCTGACTGTAAAGCAGGTGGAAACAGGCTAGTACTCTGGTATGAGGCTGACTGTAAAGCAGGTAGAAACAGGCTAGTACTCTGGTATGAGGCTGACTGTAAAGCAGGTAGAAACAGGCTAGTACTCTGGTATGAGGCTGACTGTAAAGCAGGTGGAAACAGGCTAGTACTCTGGTATGAGGCTGACTGTATGTAAAGCAGGTAGAAACAGGCTAGTACTCTGGTATGAGGCTGACTGTAAAAGCAGGTGGAAACAGGCTAGTACTCTGGTATGAGGCTGACTGTACGTAAAGCAGGTAGAAACAGGCTAGTACTCTGGTATGAGGCTGACTGTAAAGCAGGTGGAAACAGGCTAGTACTCTGGTATAGAGGCTGACCTATGTGGAGCAGGTGGAAAGCAGGCCTAGTGCTCTGGTTATGAGGCTGACGTAGCTAAAGCAGGTGGAAAACAGGCTTGTACTCTGGTATGAGGCTGACTGTATGTAAAGCAGGTGAAGCAAAGGCTAGGCGCTCTGGTATAAAGAGGCTTTGACTAAAGCAGGTGGAAACAGGCTAGTGCTCTGAGTATGAGGCTGACTGTATGTAAATAGTGGAAGCAGGCTGGTATCGGAGTATCAGGGGCTGACTAGCAACTCGGTGACAAGCTGTGCATCTCTAGTACCAGAGGCTGACAGTAAAGCAGGTGGAAACAGGCTAGTACTCTGGTATGAGGTCAACTCAGCGCCAGAGTGCAGGAAACAGGCCAGTGCCTCTGGTATGAGGCTGACTGTAAAGCAGAGTGGAAAGCAGAGCTATGTCTCTGGTATGGGAGCGGCTGTAAACAGAGTAAGCAGGCTGAAATACTCTAGCATAGAGCTGACATAAACAGAGTAAAAACAGGCTAGTCTGCTCTGGTATGAGGCTGACTGTAAAGCAGGTGCAGAAACAGGCTAGTACTCTGGTATGAGGCTGACTGTAAAGCAGGTGGAAGCAGGCTGGTACTCATACGGAGTATGAGAGCTGACTGTATGTAAGACAGGTGGAAACAGGCTAGTACTCTGGTATGAGGCTGATCTAGGGAAGCAGGTGGAAACAGGCTAGTACTCTGGCATGAGGCTGACTGTAAAGCAGGTGGAAACAGGCTAATGGCACTCCCAGTGGAGGCATAAGTCAACTCTGAGCTTATACTCTGGTATGGGAGCTGACTGTATGTAAAAGCAGTAGAAGCAAAGGCTAGTACTCTGGTATGAGGCTGACTGTAAAGCAGACAACAGGCATTGTGCTCTGGTATGAGGCTGACTGTAAAGCAGGTTAGAAACAGGCTGAGTGCTCTGGGTATGAGAGCTGACTGTAAAGCAAGTGGAAACATTGTGCTCAACGTGAGCCTGACTGTATATGTAGCTCAAAGTGGAAACAAGGCTATGCTCTGGTATGAGGCTGACTCAAAGCAGGTAGGCATGAGCTAGTACTCTGGTATGAGGCTGGCTGACTAAAGCAGGTGGGGCCAGGCTAGTACTCTGGTATGAGGCTGACAGTAAAGCTGAGTGGAAGCAGGCTGATGCTCTGTTATGAGGCTGAAGCTGTAAAGCAGAGTGGAAACAGAGCCCCAGTGCTCTGGTATGAGGCTGACTAAAGCAGGTGAACAGGCCCCTAGTCACTCTGGTATGAGGCTGACTGTAAAGCAGGCGGAAACAGGCTGGGCACTCTGGTATGAGGGCTGACTGTAAAGCTA
Organism: Oncorhynchus keta; assembly: GCF_023373465.1. Classification (NCBI taxonomy): domain Eukaryota; kingdom Metazoa; phylum Chordata; class Actinopteri; order Salmoniformes; family Salmonidae; genus Oncorhynchus; species Oncorhynchus keta. Next base: position 1,488,630 of record NC_068439.1, on the reverse strand, counting down.
GGTGGAAACAGGCTAGTACTCTGGTATGAGGGCTGACTCAGAAGCGGGTGGAAACAGGCTTGTACTCTTGGCATGAGGCTGACTGTATGCAAAGCAGGTTGAAACAGGCATGAGCACTCTGGTATGAGGCCAGACTAAAGCTTAGGTGGAAAACAGGCTGAGATGCTCTGGTATGAGGCTGACTGTATGTAAAGCAGGTAGAAACAGGCTTGTACTCTGGTATAGAGGCTGACTGTCAAAGCCAGGTGGAAACGAAGAGCTGAGGCACTCTGGTATGAGGCTGACTGTAAAGCCCAGGTTGGAAACAGGCTAATGTACTCTGGTATGAGGCTGACTGTATGTAAAAACAGGTAAACAGGCTGAGTGCTCTGGTATATGAGGCTAACTAAAGCGGGTGGAAACAGGCTGGTACTCTGGTATGGAGGCTGACTGTAAACAGGTAGAAACAGGCTAGTACTCTGGTATGAGGCTGACTGTAAAGCCTACAGGTAGAAACAGGCTAGTACTCTGGTATGAGGCTGACTGTAGAGTAAAACAGGCTTATCTTTCTGGTATGAGGCTGACTGTAAAGCAGGTGGAGAGCAGCGGAGGCTGAGTACTCTGGTATGAGGCTGACTGTATGCAGAGTAAGAAACAGGCTAGTACTCTGGTATGAGGCTGGCTGCAAAGCTAGGTGGAAACAGGCTAGTCTCTGGTGCATGAGGCTGACTGTAAAGCAGGTGGAACAGGCTGAGTCTCTGGATATGAGGCTGACTGTAAAGCAGAGTAAAAGCAGCTGTATCTCTGGTATGAGGCTGACTGTATGTAAAGCAGGTGGAACTCACCAGGCTTGTACTCTGGTATGAGGCTGACTGTATGTAAAGCAGAGTAGAAACAGGCTGAGTGCATCTGGTATGAGAAGGACTGGCCAAGCAGGTGGAAACAGGCTGGCTACTCTGGTATGAGGCTGACTGTATGTAAAGCAGGTGGAGGCAGGCTTCAGTGCTCTGGTATGGGAGGCTGACTAAAGCAGGTGGAAACAGGCTAGTACTTTCTGGTATATGAGGCTGACTGTAAAGCAGGTGGGAAACAGAGCTTGTACTCTGGTATAGGGGCTGACTGTAAGCAGGTAGAAACAGGCTACAGTACTCTGGTATGAGGCTGGACTGTAAAGCAGGTAGAAACAGGCTAGTACTCTGGTATGAGGCTGACTGCATGGAAGCAGGTGGAAACAGGCTAGTACTCTGGTATGAGGCTGACTGTAAGCAGGTGGAAACAGGCTAGTACTCTGGTATGAGGCCGACTGTATGTAAGCAGGTAGAAGCAGGCTAGTACTCTGGTATGAGGCTGACTAAAGCAGGTGGAAGCAGGCTAGTACTCTGAGTATGAGAGCTGACTGTAAGCAAGGTAGAAGCAAACTGAAATCTCTGATATGAGGCTGAATGGCAGGCTTGCATACTCTGGTATGGCTGACTATGTAAAAACAGGTAGAAACAGGCTGAAATGCTCTGGTATGAGGCTGTAAAGCAGGGCAAAGAAACAGGCTAGTACTCTGGTATGAGGCTGACTGTAAAGCAGGTGGAAACAGGCTGAGAATACTCTGGTATGAAGAGGCTGACTGTATGTGTAAAGCAGGTGGAAACAAGGCTGAGTACTCTGGCATGAGGCTGACTAAAGCAGGTGGAAGCAGGCTAGTACTCTGGTATGAGGCTGACTGTAAAGCAGGTGGAAACAGGCTGAGTAACTCTGGTATGAGGCTGACTGTAAAGCGAGAAGTGAAACGCAGGCTAGTGCTCTGGTATAGAGGCTGACTGTATGTAAAGCCAGAGTGGAAACAAAGCTAGTACTCTGGTATGAGGCTGAGTAAAGCAGGTAAGCTCAAACTGAGTCTCTGGTATGAGGCTGGCTAAAGCAGGTGAAAGCTGGGCTAGTACTCTGGTATGAGGCTGACTCAAGCAGGTGGAAACAGGCTAGTACTCTGGTATGGGCCCCAGCTGTAAGCAGAGTAAAGCACAGAGCCCCAATGCTCTGGTATGAGGCTGACTGTAAAGCAGGTGGGAAGCAGAGCTAGTACTCTGGTATAGAGGCTGACTATGTAAAGCAAAAGTCAAATGAAGCTGATGCTCTGAGTATGAGGCTGCTAAAGCTTGAGTGGCTAGGCTGAAATGCTCTGATATGAGCTGAATGCGGCGGAAGCACATGCTCTGGTATAGAGCTGACTGTAAAGCAGGTGGAAACAGGCAGAGTACTCTGGTATGAGGCTGGGCTGTATGTAAAGCAGGTGGAAACAGGCTGAGTACTCTGAGTATGAGGCCAACTAAAGCAGGTGGAAACAGGCTGATGCTCTGGTATGGGGCTGACTGTAAACAGGTAGAAACAGGCTGAAATGCCTGGGCTGTGGGGCTGACTGTAAACCCAGGTGGAAGCAGGCTGATGCTCTGGTATGGGGCTGACTGTATGTAAAGCAGGGTGAAAACAGGCTGAATACTCTGGTATAAATTTTGCTCAGCTTGAGTGGGGCTTAGGCTGAATGCTCTGATATGAGGCTGAATGTAAAGCAGGCTTGTGCTACTGGTATGGGGCTGACTGTAAAGCAGGTGGAAACAGGCTAGTACTCTGGTATGAGGCTGACTAAAGCAGGTGAGAAACAGGCTGAGATACTCTGATATGAGGCTGAATGTAAAGCAGGCTTGTACTCTGGTATGAGGCTGGACTGTAAAGCAGAGTGGAAACAGGCTAGTACTCTGGTACATGAGGCTAACTAAAGCAGGTAGAGCTCAAGGCTAGTACTCTGGTATAGAGGCTGACTGTAAAACGAGGTAGAAAATAGGCTAGTACTCTGGTATGAGGCTGACTGTAAAGCGAGGTGGAAACAGGCTAGGTACTCTGGTATGAGGCTGACTGTATAGTAAAGCAGGTGGGAAACAGGCTAGTACTCTGGTATGAGGCTGACTAAAGCAGGTGGAAACAGGCTAGTACTCTGGTATGAGGCTGACTAAAGCAGGTGGAAACAGGCTAGTACTCTGGTATGAGGCTGACTAAAGCAGGTGAGAAACAGGCCAGTACTCTGGTATGAGGCTGACTGTAAACAGGTAGAAACAGGCTAGTACTCTGGTATGAGGCTGACTGTAAAGACTAGGATGGACACAGGCCAGTACTCTGGTATTGTAGGCTGACTGTATGTAAAGACAGGTGGAAACAGGCTAGTACTCTGGTATGAGGCTAACTAAAGCAGGTGGAAGCAGGCTGGCACTCTGATGCTACAGAGGCTGGAGATGTCAAAAGCAGGCTTGTACTCTGGCATGATGGCTGACCGCCAAAGCAGGTGGAAACAGGCTAGTACTTCTGGTATGAGGCTGACTGTATGTAAAGCAGGTGGAAGCAGAAGCTAGCAAATCTCTGGTATGAGAGCTAACTCTAAAGCACAGGTGGAAACAAGGCTAGTACTCTGGTATGAGGCTGGACTGTAAACAGGTAGAAACAGGCTAGTACTCTGGTATGAGGCCGGCTAGTAAAGCCCAGGTAGAAACAGGCTAGATACTCTGGTATGTAGAGGCTGACTGTAAAGCAGGTTAGAAAGCAGGCTTGTACTCATGGTATGAGGCTGACTGTAAAGCAGGTAGAAACAGGCTGAGTGCTCTGGTATGAGAGCTGACTGTAAAGCAGGATGGAAACAGAGCTTGTACTCTGAGTATGAGAGCTGACTGTATGTAAAGCAGAGTAGAAACTGGCTGAATATACTCTGGTATGAGGCTGACTGTAAAGACTGAGTGGAAACAGGCTTGTGCTCTGGCATGAGGCTGGACTGCATGTAGCGCCAGGTAGAAACAGGCTAGTACACGCTGGCATGAGGCTGACTGTAAAGCGAGGTGGAAAACGAGGCTTGTACTCTGGTATGAGGCATTGACTGTATGTGTAAAGCAGGTAGAAACAGGCTAGTGCTCTGGTATGAGGCTGACTAAAGCAGGTAGAAACAGGCTAGTGCTCTGGTATGAGGCTGACTGTAAAGCAGGTGGAAACAGGCTTGCTACCTGGGTATGAGGCTGACTGTAAAGCAGGTGCAGAAACAGGCTAGTACTCTGGTATGTAGGAGCTGACTAAAGCAGAGTGGGAAAACAGGCTAGTGCTCTGGTATGAGGCTGACTGTAAACAGAGGCAGAAACAGGCTAGTACTCTGGTATGAGGCTGACCAAAGCAGGTGTGAGAACAGAGCTGAAGCACTCTGGTATGAGGAGCTGACTGTAAAACAGGTAGAAACAGGCTAAAGTACTCTGAGTATGAGGCTGCCTGTATGTAAAGCAGGTAGAAGCAGGCTGAGTGCTCTGGTATGAGGCTGACTGTAAAGCAGGCAGAAAACAGGCTTGTACTCTGGTATGAGGGCTGACAGTAAAGCAGGTGGAAACAGGCTTGTACTCTGGGTATGAGGCCGGACTGTAAAGCAGGTGGAAACAGGCTAGTACTCTGGCATGAGAGCTGGACTGTAAAGCAGAGTGAAACGAGGCTGGTACTCTGGTATGAGGCTGACAGTAAAGCAGGTGGAAACAGGCTTGTACTCTGGTATGGGAGAGCTGATCTGTAAAGCAGGTAGAAACGAGGCTGAAGTACTCTGGTATGAGGCTGACTGTAAAGCTAGGTAGAAACAGGCTTGTACTCTGGTATGAGGCTGACAGTCAAAGCAGGTGTTTCAGGCTTGTACTCTGGTATGAGAGCTGACTGTAAAGCAGGTGGAAGCAGGCTGAGTACCTGGTATGAGGCTGACTGGCATGTAAAGCTTGGGTAGAAACAGGCTGAGTGCTCTGGTATGAGGCTGACTGGCTAGTAAGACAGGTGGAAACAGGCTAGCACTCTGGCATGAGGCTGACTAAAGCAGGTGGAAGCAGGCTAGTACTCTGGTATGAGGCTGACTGTAAACAGGTAGAAACGAGGCTAGGGCACTCTGGTATGAGGCTGACTGTATGTAAAGCAGGTGGAAACAGGCTAGTACTCTGGTATGAGGCTGACTGTAAAGCGGGTGGAAGCAGGCTAGTACTCTGGTATGAGGCTGACTGTAAACAGGTAGAAACAGGCTAGTACTCTGGTATGAGGCTGACTGTATGTAAAGTGCAGCAGGTGGAAAAGGCTAGGCACTCTGGTATGAGGCTGGCTGCAAACAGAGTAAAGAAACAGGCTAGTACTCTGGGTATGAGGCTGACTATGTCTGTAAAGCAGGTGGAAACGAGGCTGAGTACTCTGGTATGAGGCTGACTGTAAACAGTAGGTAGAAACAGGCTAGTGCTCTGGTATGGGGACTGACTGTAGTAAAGCAGGTGGAAACGAGGCTAGTACTCTGATATGAGGCTGACTGTATGTAAAGCTTAAACAAGGAAACAGGCTGAGTGCTCTGGTATAGAGGCAATGATCTGTAAAGCAGAGTGGGAAACAGGCTTGTACTCTGGCATGGGGCTGACTGTGTATCAAGCAGAGTAGAAACAGGCTAGTGCTCTGGTATGAGGCTGACAGTAAAGCCAGGTGGAGCCCAGGCTGAGTGCCTGGTTATGAGGCTGACTGTATGGCAAAGCATGAGGTGGAAACAGGCTGAGTGCTCTGAGTATGGTGGGCTGACTGTAAAGCAGGTGGAAACAGAAGCTTGTACTCTGGAATGAGGCTGACTGTAAACAGGTAGAAACAGGCTGAGTACTCTGGTATGAGGCTGACTGTATGTAAAGCAGAGTAGAAACAGGCTGAGTGCTCTGGTATGAGGCTGACTGTATGTAAAAGCAGGTAGAAACAGGCTGAGTACTCTGGTATGAGGCTGACTGTAAACAGAGTAGAAACAGGCTGAGTGCTCTGGTATGGGGCTGGCTGTATGTAAAGCAGGTAGAAACAGGCTGAGCTACTCTGAGTATGAGGCTAACTAGAAGCGAGGTGGAAACGAGGCTGAGTGCTCTGGAATGTAGGAGGCACGGACTAAAGCAGGTAGAAACAGGCTGATGCTCTGAGTATGAGAGCATGACTAAAGCTTGAGTGGAAACAGGCTGAGTACTTCTGGTATGAGGCTGACTGTAAAGCGAGGTGTAGAAACAGGCTGAATGCTACTGGTATGAGGCTGACTGTAAAGCAGGCTATACTCATGGTATGAGGCTGAGCTGTAAAGGCGAGGCCCCGTACTCTGGTATGGAGGCTGACTGTAAAGCCCAGGTGGAAACAGGCTGAGTGCTCTGGTATGAGGCTAACTAAAGCAGGTAGAAACAGGCTAGTGCTCACGGTATGAGGCTAACTTTTCAGCGCAGGTGGGAACATGAGCTGAGTGCTCTGAGTATGAGGCTGACTAAAGCAGGTGGAAACAGGCTAGTACTCTGGTATGGGAGCTAGCTAAAGCAGGTGGAAACAGGCTAGTACTCTGGTATGAGGCTGACTAAAGCAGGTGGAGAACATGAGCTAGTACTCTGGTATGGGGCTAGCTACAAGACGAGGTGGAAACAGGCTGAGTGCTCTGGTATGAGGCTGACTGTAAAGCAGGTGGAAACAAGGCTAGTACTCTGGTATGAGGCTAACTAAAGCAGGTGGAAACAGGCTGAGTGCTCTGGTACGAAGGCTGACTGTAAACAGAGTAGAAACAGGCTAGGTACTCTGGCATGAGGCTGCCTGTATGTAAAGACAGGGTAGAAACAGGCTAGTGCTCTGGTATGAGGCTGCCTGTATGTAAAGCAGGTAGAAACAGGCTGAGTACTCTGGTATGGGGCTGACTGTAAAGCGGAGGTGGGGAAACAGGCTTGTACTCTGGTAGCGAGGCTGACTGTAAAGCAGGTAGAAGCAGGCTAGTACTCTGGTGATGAGGCTGACAGTAAAGCAGAGTGGAAACAGGCTCGTGCTCTGGTATGAGGCTGACTGGCAAAGCAGAGTAGAAAACAGGCTAGATGCTCTGGTGTGAGGCTGATCTGTAAGCAGGTGGAAGCAGGCTTGTACTCTGAGTATGAGAGCTGGCGGCAAAGCAGGTAGAAACAGGCTGAATACTCTGGTATGGAGGCTGACTGTATGTAAAGCAGGTGGAAACAGGCTTGTACTCTGGTATGAGGCTGGACTGTGAAAGCAGGTGGAGCTCAGGCTAGGGCTACTCTGGTATGGGGCTGACTGTATGTAAAGCAGGTAGAAGCAGGCTGGGTACTCTGAGTATGAGGCTGACAGTAAAGCCAGGTGGAAACAGGCTAGTACTCTGGTATGAGAGCTGACTAAAGCGAGGTGGAAACAGGCTAGTACTCTGAGTATGAGGCTGACTAGAAACTTGGGTAGAAACGAGGCTAGTACTCTGGTATGAGGCTGACTGTAAAGCAGGTGGAAACAGGCTGAGTACTCTGGTATGAGGCTGCCTGCATGTATAAGAACAGGTAGAAGCAGGCTGAAGTGCTCTCGGTATGAGGCTGACTGTAAACAGGTAGAAACAGGCTAGGTGACTCTGAGTATGAGGCTAACTAAAGCAGGTGGAAACAGGCTGGTACTCTGGTATGAGGCTGACTGTAAAACAGGCAGAAACAGGCTAGTACTCTGGTATGAGGCTGCCTGTATGTAAAGCAGGTAGAAAACAGGCTAGTCTCTGGTATGAGGCTGACTTTGTAAACCCAGGTAGAAACAGGCTTAGTACTCTGGTATGAGGCTGACTGTAAAAGCAGGTGGAAACAGGCTAGTGCTCCTGGTATGAGGCTGACTGTATGTAAAGCAGGTAGAAACAGGACTGATACTCGGGTATGAGGCTGACTGTATGTAAAGCTGAGTGGAAACAGGCTGAGCACTCTGGTATGAGGCTGACTGTATGTAAAGCAGGTAGAAGCAGGCCGAGATACTCTGGCATAGAGGCTGACTGTAAGCAGGTGGAAGCAGGCTGAGTGCTCTGGTATGAGGCTGACTGTATGTAAAGCAGGTAGAAGCAGGCTGAGTGCTCTGGTATGAGGGCTGCCTGTATGTAAAGCAGGATAGAAGCAGGCTAGTACTCTGGTATGAGGCTGACTGTAAGCAGGTAGAAGCGAGGCTGAGTACTCTGGTATGAGGGCTGACTGTAAAAGCAGGATGGAAACTAGAAGCTAGTGCTCTGGCATAGAGGCTGACTGTATGTAAAGCCAGAGTAGAAAGCAGGCTGAGATACTCTGGCATGAGGCTGACTGTATGTAAAGCAGAGTAGAAACAGGCTAGATACTCTGGTATGAGGCTGACTGCAGGCTGAAAGACAGAGTAGAAACAGGCTGAGTGCTCTGGTATGTGAGGGCTGACTGTATGTAAAGCAGGTAGAAGCAGGCTGAGTGCTCTGGTATGAGGCTGACTGTATGTAAAGCAGGTAGAAACAGGCTGAGATGCTCTGGTATGAGGCTGACAGTAAAGCCAGGTGGAAACAGGCTGAGTACTCTGGCATGGGGCTGACTCAAAGCAGGTGGGAACAGGCTAGTACTCTGGTATGAGGCTGACTAAAGCAGGTAGAAACAGGCTAGTACCTCTGGTATGAGGCTGACCAAAGCAGGTGGAAACAGGCTGGGGCACTCTGGTATGGGAGCTGACTAGAGCAGGTGGGGAAACAGGCTAGTACTCCAGGTATGAGGCTGATCTGCAAACAGGTAGAAACAGGCTAGTACTCTGGTATGAGGCTGACTGTAAAGCAGGTGGAAACAGGAAGCTTGTACTCTGGTATGAGAGCTGACTGTAAAGAAGCAGGTGGAAACAGGCTAGTACTCTGGTATGAGGCTGATCTGTAAACAGGTGCAGAAAACAGGCTAGTACTCTGTTATGAGGCTGACTGTATGTAAAGCAGGTGGAAACAGGCTAGTACTCTGGTATGAGGCTGACTGTATGTAAAGCAGGGTGGAAACAGGCTAGTACTCTGAGTATGAGGCTGACTGCATGGCAAAGCAGGTAGAAAACAGGCTAGTGCTCTGGTATGAGGCTGACTGTATGTAAAGCAGGTGAAACAGGCTGAGTACTCTGGTATGAGGCTGACAGTAAAGCAGGTCAGAGCAGGCTGGTACTCTGGTATGAGGCTGACTGTAAACAGGTAGAAACACAGGCTGAGATACTCTGGTATGAGGCTGACTGTAAACAGGCAAGAAACAGGCTTAGTACGCTGGCATGTGGGCTGACTGTATGTAAAGCAGGTGGAAACAGGCTGAGTGCTCTGGTATAGAGGCTGACTGTATGTAAAGCAGGTGGAGAAACAGGCTTGTACTACTGGTATAGAGCCGACAGTAGAAGCAGGTGGAAACAGGCTGAGTGCTCTGGTATGAGGCTGACTGTATGTAGAAGCAGGTAGAAACAGGCTAGTACTCTGGTATGAGAGCTGACTGTATGTAAAGCAGGTGGTAAACAGGCTGAAGTGCTCTGGTATGAGGCTGACAGTAAAGCCAGGTGGAAACAGGCTAGCACTCTGGTATAGAGGCTGACTGTAAACGGAGTAGAAACAGGCTAGTCTCTGGTATAGAGGCTGACTGTAAAGCCAGGTGGAAGCTGGCTTATGCTACTGGTACATGAGGCTGACTGTATGTAGAAGCAGGTAGGAAACAGGCTGAGTACTCTGGGTATGAGGCTGACTAAAGCACTTGGTAGAAACAGGCTGAGTGCTCTGGTATGAGGCTGACTAAAGCAGGTGGAAACAGGCTAGTACTCTGGTATGAGGCTGACCAAAGCGGTGGAAACAGGCTCGTAGTCTGGCATGAGGCTGACTGCATGTAAGAAGCGCAGGTAGAAACAGGCTTGTACTCTGGTATGAGGCTGACTGTATGTGACTGCAGGTAGAAACAGGCTAGTACTCTGGTATGAGGCTGACTAAAGCAGGTAGAAAACAGGCTGGGTGCTCTGGTATGGGGCTGACTAAAGCAGGTGGAAACAGGCTGAGTACTCTGGTATGAGGCTGACTAAAGCAGGTAAGAAACAGGCTAGTGCTCTGGTATGAGGCTGACTGTATGTAAAGCAGAGTAGAAGCTGGAAACTTGTACTCTGGTATGAGGCTGGCTGTATGTGTAAAGCAGGTAAGAAACAGGCCAGTACTCTGGTATGAGGCTGACATTTAAAAGCAGGTGGAAACAGGCTCGTAGTCTGGTATGAAAGGCTGACTGTATGTAAAGCTTCTGGGTAGAAACAGGCTATTTGTACTCTGGTATGAGGATGACTGTATGTAAAGCCTTGGTAGAAACAGGCTAGTACTCTCTGGTATGAGGCTGACCAAAGCAGGTGGAAACAGGCTAGTACTCTGGTATGAGGCTGACTGTAAACCCAGAGTAGAAACAGGGCTAGTACTCTGAGTATAGAGGCTGACTAAAGCAGAGTGGGAAACAGGCTAGTACTCTGGTATGAGGCTGACTGTAAACAGAGCAGAAACAGGCTAGATACTCCGGTATGAGGCTGACTGCATGTAGAAATGCAGGTGGAAACAGGCTGAGTACTCTGGTATGAGGCTGACTGTGATGTAAAGCAGAGTGGAAACAGGCTGAGATGCTCCGGTATGAGGCTGACTCGCATGTAAAGTTGCAGGTGAAACAGGCCTGCTACTGGTATGAGGCTGACTTGTAAAGCTATGGGTAGAAAACAGGCTGAGTGCTCTGGTATAGAGGCTGACTAAAGCAGGTGGGAAGCAGGCTGAGTACTCTGGCATGAGGCTGACTGTAAAGCAGGTGGAAACAGGCTGGGGTACTCTGGTAATAGCAGAGCTGAATGTAAAGCAGGTAGTGAAACAGGCTGAGATACTCTGGTATGAGGCTGGACTAGCCTTATGTAAAGCGAGTGGGGGAGAGAGGGAAACAAGGCTAGTGATGCTCTGGTATGAGGCTGACTGTAAAGCAGAGTGGAAACTGAGGCTAGTACTCTGGCATAGAGGCTGACTGTATGTAAAAGCAGGTGGAAACAGGCTGCATACTCTGGTATAGAGGCTGACAGTAAAGCAGGTAGAAACAGGCTGAGTGCTCTGGTATGAGGCTGACTGTAAACAGGTAGAAGCTCAGAGCTGAGTACTCTGAGTATGAGGCTGACTGTAAAGCAGGTGAAACAGAGCTAGCACTCTGGCATGAGGCTGACTGTAAAGCAGAGTGCAGAAACAGGCTAGTACTCTGAGTATGAGGCTGACTGTAAAGCAGGTGAGAAAGCTGAGCTGAGAATACTCTGGTATGGGGCTGACTGTAAAGCGGGTGGAAGCAGGCTGAGTACTCTGGTATGAGGCTGACTGTAAAGCAGGTGGAAACAGGCTAGTACTCTGAGTATGAGGCTGACTGTAAAGCAGGTGGACGCGAGGCTAGTGCTCTGGTATGAGGCTGGACTGTAATGTAAAGCAGGTGGAAACAGGCTGAGTACTCTGGTATGAGAGCTGACTGTATGTAAAGCCAGGTAGAAACAGGCTGAGTGCTCTGGTATGAGGCTGACTGTAAAGCAGGTATGGAAGCAGGCTGAGTACTCTGGTATGAGGCTGATTGTAAAGCAGGTAGAAACAGGCTGAGTACTCTGGTATGAGGCTGACTGTAAAGCAGGTGGAAACAGGCTGAGTACTCTGGTATGGGGGCTGACTGTATGTAAAGCAGGTGGAAACGAGGCTAGTACTCTGGTATGAGGCTGACAGTAAAGCAGAGTGGAAACAGGCTAGTACTCTGGTATGAGGCTGACCTGTATGTAAAGCAGGTGGAAACAGGCTAGAAATGCTCTGGTATGAGGCTGACTGTAAAGCAGGTGGAAACAGGCTGAGATATACTCTGATATAGAGGCTGACTGTATGTAAAGCAGGTAGAAACAGGCTAGTACTCTGGTATGAGGCTGACTGTATGTAAAGCAGGTGGAAACAGGCTGAGTGCTCTGAGTATGAGGCTGACTGTATGTAAAGCAGGTAGAAACAGGCTAGTACTCTGGTATGTGAGGCTGACTGTAAAGCAGGTGGAAACAGGCTGAAATGCTACTGGTATGAGGCTGACTGGCAAGCGAGGTAGAAACAGGCTGAGTACTCTGGTATGAGGCTGACTGTAAAGCAGAGATGGAAGCTGAGGCTTGTACTCTGGTATAGAGGCTGGACTGGCAAGCAGGAGGAAACAGGCTGAGTACTTTCTGGTATGAGGCTGGCTGATAAAGCAAGGTAGAAACAGGCTCGTACTCTGGTATGGGAGCTGACTGTGTAAACGGGTAGAAGCAGGCTGAGATGCTCTGGTATGAGGCTGACTGTAAAGCAGGTGGAAGCAGAAGCTTGCTACTGGCACATGAGGCTGACTGTAAAGCGGAGGAAACAGGCTAGTACTCTGGAATGAGGCTGACTGTAAAGCCAGGTAAGAAACAGGCTGAGATGCTCTGGTATGAGGCTGACTGTAAAGCAGGTAGAAACAGGCTAAGTACTCTGGTATGAGGCTGACTGTAAAGCGAGGTGAAACAGGCTTGTACTCTGGGTATGAGGCTGACTGTAAAGCAGGTGGAAACAGGCTAGTACTCTGGTATGAGGCTGACTGTAAAGCAGGTGGAAACAGGCTAGTACTCTGGTATGAGGCTGACTGCGGTAAAGCAGGTGGAAACGAGGCCTGTACTCTGGTATGAGGCTGACTGCATGATAAAGACGAGGTGGAAACAGGCTTATGCTCTGGTATGAGGCTGACTGTAAAGCAGGAGGAAACAGGCTAGTATTCTGGTATGAGGCTGACTGTATGTAAAGCAGGTAGAAACAGGCTAATACTCTGGTATGAGCTGACTGTAAAGCAGGTGGAAACAGGCTAGTACTCTGAACATGAGGCTGACTGTAAAGCAGGTAGAAACAGGCTAGTAGTCTGGTATGAGGGCTGACTGTATGTAAAGCAGGTGGAAACAGGCTGTACTCTGGTATGAGGCTGACTGTAAAGCAGGTAGAAACAGGCTAGCAGGGCTGACCAAAGAAACAGGCTAGCTGGTAGTTGACTGTAAGCAGGTAGAAACAGCTAGTACCTTATACATGAAGCTGACTGTAAAGCAGGTAGAAACAGAGCTAGTACTCTGGTATGAGGCTGACTGTATGTAAAGCAGGTAGAAACAGGCTAGTACTCTGGTATGAGGCTGACTGTAAAGCAGGTAGAAACAGGCTTGTACTCTGGTATGAGGCTGACTAAAGCAGGTGGAAACAGGCTAGTAGTCTGGTATGAGGCTGACTGTAAAGCAGGTAGAAAACAGGCTAGTACTCTGGTATGAGGCTGACTGTATGTAAAGCAGGTGGAAACAGGCTAGTACTCTGGTAGGCTGACTGGTAAAGCAGGTAGAAACACTGTATGGTATAGTACTCTGGTATGAGGCTGACTGCAAAGCAGGTGGAAACAGGCTGAGTACTCTGGTGGCTGACTGTAAACAGGTAGAAACAGGCTAGTACTCTGATGAGGCTGACTGTAAAGCAGGTAGAAACAGGCTAACTCTGGTATGAGGCTGACTGTAAAGCAGGTGGAAACAGGCTGAGTACTCTGGTATGAGGCTGACTGTAAAGCAGGTGGAAACAGGCTAGTACTCTGGTATGAGGCTGACTGATGTAAAGCAGGTGGAAACAGGCTAGTACTCTGGTATGAGGCTGACTGTATGTAAAGCAGGTGGAAACAGGCTAGTACTCTGGTATGAGGCTGACTGTAAAGCAGGTAGAAACAGGCTAGTACTCTGGTATGAGGCTGACTGTAAAGCAGGTAGAAACAGGCTAGTACTCTGGTATGAGGCTGACTGTAAAGCAGGTGGAAACAGGCTAGTACTCTGGTATGAGGCTGACTGTAAAGCAGGTGGAAACAGGCTAGTACTCTGGTATGAGGCTGACTGTAAAGCAGGTAGAAACAGGCTAGTACTCTGAGTATGAGGCTGACTGTAGAAGCAGGTAGAAACAGGCTAGTACTCTGGTATGAGGCTGACTGTAAAGCAGGTGGAAACAGGCTAGTACTCTGGTATGAGGCTGACTGTAAACAGGTGAAGCAGGCGGAAACAGGCTAGTACTCTGGTATGAGGCTGACTGTAAAGCAGGTAGAAACAGGCTAGTACTCTGGTATGAGGGCTGACTGTAAAGCAGGTAGAAACAGGCTAGTAGTCTGGTATGAGGCTGACTGTAAAGCAGGTGGAAACAGGCTAGTACTCTGGTATGAGGCTGACTGTAAAGCAGGTAGAAACAGGCTAGTACTCTGGTATGAGGCTGACTGATGTAAAGCAGGTGGAAACAGGCTAGTACTCTGGTATGAGGCTGACTGTAAAGCAGGTAGAAACAGGCTAGTACTCTGGTATGAGGCTGACTGTAAAGCAGGTAGATGGTATGAGGCTGACTGTAAAGCAGGTAGAAACAGGCTAATACTCTGGTATGAGGCTGACTGTAAAGCAGGTGGAAACAGGCTAGTAGTCTGGTATGAGGCTGACTGTAAAGCAGGTAGAAACAGGCTAGTAGTCTGGTATGAGGCTGACTGTAAAGCAGGTGGAAACAGGCTAGTACTCTGGTATGAGGTTGACTGTAAAGCAGGTAGAAACAGGCTAGTACTCTGGTATGAGGCTGACTGTAAAGCAGGTAGAAACAGGCTAGTACTCTGGTATGAAGCTGACTGTAAAGCAGGTAGAAACAGGCTAGTACTCTGGTATGAAGCTGACTGTAAAGCAGGTAGAAACAGGCTAGTACTCTGGTATGAGGCTGACTGTATGTAAAGCAGGTAGAAACAGGCTAGTACTCTGGTATGAGGTTGACTGTATGTAAAGCAGGTAGAAACAGGCTAGTACTCTGGTATGAGGCTGACTGTAAAGCAGGTGGAAACAGGCTAGTAGTCTGGTATGAGGCTGACTGTAAAGCAGGTAGAAACAGGCTAGTACTCTGGTATGAGGCTGACTGTATGTAAAGCAGGTAGAAACAGGCTAGTACTCTGGTATGAGGTTGACTGTATGTAAAGCAGGTAGAAACAGGCTAGTACTCTGGTATGAAGCTGACTGTAAAGCAGGTGGAAACAGGCTAGTAGTCTGGTATGAAGCTGACTGTAAAGCAGGTGGAAACAGGCTAGTACTCTGGTATGAGGCTGACTGTATGTAAAGCAGGAGGAAACAGGCTAGTACTCTGGTATGAGGCTGACTGTATGTAAAGCAGGAGGAAACAGGCTAGTACTCTGGTATGAGGCTGACTGTAAAGCATGTAGAAACAGGCTAGTACTCTGGTATGAGGCTGACTGTAAAGCAGGTAGAAACAGGCTAGTACTCTGGTATGAGGCTGACTGTAAAGCAGGTGGAAACAGGCTAGTACTCTGGTATGAGGCTGACAGTAAAGCAGGTAGAAACAGGCTAGTAGTCTGGTATGAGGCTGACTGTAAAGCAGGTGGAAACAGGCTAGTAGTCTGGTATGAGGCTGACTGTAAAGCATGTAGAAACAGGCTAGTACTCTGGTATGAGGCTGACTGTAAAGCAGGTAGAAACAGGCTAGTACTCTGGTATGAGGCTGACTGTAAAGCAGGTGGAAACAGGCTAGTACTCTGGTATGAGGCTGACTGTAAAGCAGGTGGAAACAGGCTAGTACTCTGGTATGAGGCTGACAGTAAAGCAGGTAGAAACAGGCTAGTAGTCTGGTATGAGGTTGACTGTAAAGCAGGTGGAAACAGGCTAGTACTCTGGTATGAGGCTGACTGTAAAGCAGGTGGAAACAGGCTAGTACTCTGGTATGAGGCTGACTGTATGTAAAGCAGGTAGAAACAGGCTAGTAGTCTGGTATGAGGCTGACAGTAAAGCAGGTAGAAACAGGCTAGTAGTCTGGTATGAGGCTGACTGTAAAGCAGGTGGAAACAGGCTAGTACTCTGGTATGAGGCTGACTGTAAAGCAGGTAGAAACAGGCTAGTACTCTGGTATGAGGCTGACTGTAAAGCAGGTGGAAACAGGCTAGTACTCTGGTATGAGGCTGACTGTAAAGCAGGTAGAAACAGGCTAGTACTCTGGTATGAGGCTGACTGTAAAGCAGGTAGAAACAGGCTAGTACTCTGGTATGAGGCTGACTGTAAAGCAGGTAGAAACAGGCTAGTACTCTGGTATGAGGCTGACTGTAAAGCAGGTAGAAACAGGCTAGTACTCTGGTATGAGGCTGACTGTAAAGCAGGTAGAAACAGGCTAGTACTCTGGTATGAGGCTGACTGTAAAGCAGGTGGAAACAGGCTAGTAGTCTGGTATGAGGCTGACAGTAAAGCAGGTAGAAACAGGCTAGTACTCTGGTATGAGGCTGACTGTAAAGCAGGTAGAAACAGGATAGTAGTCTGGTATGAGGCTGACTGTAAAGCAGGTGGAAACAGGCTAGTACTCTGGTATGAGGCTGACTGTAAAGCAGGTGGAAACAGGCTAGTACTCTGGTATGAGGCTGACTGTATGTAAAGCAGGTAGAAACAGGCTAGTACTCTGGTATGAGGCTGACTGTAAAGCAGGTAGAAACAGGATAGTAGTCTGGTATGAGGCTGACTGTAAAGCAGGTGGAAACAGGCTAGTACTCTGGTATGAGGCTGACTGTAAAGCAGGTGGAAACAGGCTAGTACTCTGGTATGAGGCTGACTGTATGTAAAGCAGGTGGAAACAGGCTTGTACTCTGGTATGAGGCTGACTGTAAAGCAGGTGGAAACAGGCTAGTACTCTGGTATGAGGCTGACAGTAAAGCAGGTAGAAACAGGATAGTACTCTGGTATGAGGCTGACTGTAAAGCAGGTAGAAACAGGCTAGTACTCTGGTATGAGGCTGACTGTAAAGCAGGTAGAAACAGGCTAGTACTCTGGTATGAGGCTGACTGTAAAGCAGGTGGAAACAGGCTAGTACTCTGGTATGAGGCTGACAGTAAAGCAGGTAGAAACAGGCTAGTACTCTGGTATGAGGCTGACTGTAAAGCAGGTGGAAACAGGCTAGTACTCTGGTATGAGGCTGACTGTAAAGCAGGTAGAAACAGGCTAGTACTCTGGTATGAGGCTGACTGTAAAGCAGGTGGAAACAGGCTAGTAGTCTGGTATGAGGCTGACAGTAAAGCAGGTAGAAACAGGCTAGTACTCTGGTATGAGGCTGACTGTAAAGCAGGTGGAAACAGGCTAGTAGTCTGGTATGAGGCTGACTGTAAAGCAGGTGGAAACAGGCTAGTAGTCTGGTATGAGGCTGACAGTAAAGCAGGTAGAAACAGGCTAGTACTCTGGTATGAGGCTGACTGTAAAGCAGGTAGAAACAGGATAGTAGTCTGGTATGAGGCTGACTGTAAAGCAGGTAGAAACAGGATAGTACTCTGGTATGAGGCTGACTGTAAAGCAGGTGGAAACAGGCTAGTACTCTGGTATGAGGCTGACTGTAAAGCAGGTAGAAACAGGCTAGTACTCTGGTATGAGGCTGACTGTATGTAAAGCAGGTAGAAACAGGCTAGTACTCTGGTATGAGGCTGACTGTAAAGCAGGTGGAAACAGGCTAGTAGTCTGGTATCTGACAGTAGGTAGAAACAGGCTGACTGGTATGAAGCTGACTGTAAAGCAGGTAGAAACAGGCTAGTACTCTGGTATGAGGCTGACTGTATGTAAAGCAGGTGGAAACAGGCTAGTACTCTGGTATGAGGCTGACTGTAAAGCAGGTAGAAACAGGCTAGTACTCTGGTATGAGGCTGACTGTAAAGCAGGTAGAAACAGGCTAGTACTCTGGTATGAGGCTGACTGTAAAGCAGGTAGAAACAGGCTAGTACTCTGGTATGAAGTTGACTGTAAAGCAGGTGGAAACAGGCTAGTACTCTGGTATGAGGCTGACTGTAAAGCAGGTAGAAACAGGCTAGTACTCTGGTATGAAGTTGACTGTAAAGCAGGTAGAAACAGGCTAGTACTCTGGTATGAGGCTGACTGTAAACAGGTAGAAACAGGCTAGTACTCTGGTATGAGGCTGACTGTAAACAGGTGGAAACAGGCTAGTACTCTGGTATGAGGCTGACTGTAAAGCAGGTAGAAACAGGCTAGTACTCTGGTATGAGGTTGACTGTAAAGCAGGTGGAAACAGGCTAGTACTCTGGTATGAGGTTGACTGTAAAGCAGGTGGAAACAGGCTAGTACTCTGGTATGAGGTTGACTGTAAAGCAGGTAGAAACAGGCTAGTACTCTGGTATGAGGTTGACTGTAAAGCAGGTGGAAACAGGCTAGTACTCTGGTATGAGGCTGACTGTAAAGCAGGTAGAAACAGGCTAGTACTCTGGTATGAGGCTGACTGTAAAGCAGGTGGAAACAGGCTAGTACTCTGGTATGAGGCTGACTGTAAAGCATGTAGAAACAGGCTAGTACTCTGGTATGAGGCTGACTGTAAAGCAGGTGTAAAATAAGTGTTTCTAAATGATGAAAAGACTATGAAGGCATAGATAGGGGTTGGTACCCTGTCCCTTCCACTCTGTTCCCTATAACCTACCCCTATGGGCCCTGTTCAAAGTCATCTACCATGTAGGGATATGGTGCCTGACAAACAACAATGCAGCTGTCGCCAGCAGGGAATTAAAAGACAGTTTGATTGCAAAGATGTAAATGATAATTTACTTAACTTAAATGATTTGGTACGGTACAATAAGCGATGTTCGATCAACCCATGCACTGCAACATGTCAGAATGAGATAACCATCAGGGCTATAGGTATGATGGTTACCTGGGTGAGACACGAAAACATGTACAACTATATTATCATATCGATCATTATGAAACATCACTAGGCAGAGAACAAATCAATAACCGTTAAAACTATTGTTCTTCCATCAATCAAATAACAAACTAGACATGAACAAGCCATTTAGATTCTATTCATCAAAATGTAGAATGAAATGTGAGTTTGTAAATCCACTTAGATAGGGGTCTGTGATTGGATAGGCAAGAGCCATTGT
Organism: Oncorhynchus keta; assembly: GCF_023373465.1. Lineage (NCBI taxonomy): Eukaryota > Metazoa > Chordata > Actinopteri > Salmoniformes > Salmonidae > Oncorhynchus > Oncorhynchus keta. The sequence continues at coordinate 1,469,866 of NC_068439.1, read as the reverse complement.
GATCTTTATAGCAGGTCTATAAATCCATTATATCACTGTGCGGTCTGTGCTGTTATTGGATCACTGAGTGGATTCCTTTTGATCTCCCCGACACTGTTCAAATGATTGGCCAGCTCCTGGACCACTGATGTCCTTCCCACCTGGTCTTGTCTCCTCTTCTCCATGATCAAGTCCTCTAAACACTGGAACTCCAGCATGTGAGACTGTTTATCTGACATCAGGATCTTTAACCTGTATGGCTGTTTTCCTATCCGGATCTCTCCGCCCATTTTGAACTCCCGTTTGCCAAACCTGCACCAAGCGGCAAAGCACTCTGAATTTCTCCAGCTCAACTCTCTGTCTTTAGCTCCTACCTGTTCCATAGCGTTCTGAACCACCATCTCGGCACTGAGGGCTTTGAATTTATACAGCTCGTTGACTATCCTACATCTCCTTTCCTGGCTGGCGTCTGTCAGGAAGCTGTTCTTTATCTCTGCTCTGTGCAGGTGCACCACCTGGAAGTCACCGACATACACCGCCCAGTGGGGGTACTGTCCCGTGGTTACAAACTCCACCAGGTCACCTGCCCTGCATTTGTTTAGTAGGATCTCGGGGGAGTAGGTTTCCATGCCCGCGGTCTTGACGCTCTTCTCGTAAATACATTCCCCCCGGTGGTAAACGGCGCAATCCACCTCGTTGCTCTTGTCGCAGTGTTTATGTTCAGTACCAGTGTGGTGCTCCTTATCCGCTCCATCTACGTTACGGTTTTCACCCTCCTGTTCCTCGTCATCTGTTGAGAAAATATATGACACTCCGATCCGAGGACACTCCTCAGTGTCCAGCCCGTTGGGGTCCACTGTGGGAACTTCTGCGTAACTTTGTTGTGACTGTTTAATTTTATCCACCTGGTTGCCCATGCCTCCTCCCTGGTAGCAGATAGGGATGCGGGAATGATGCTGCTTTCTGTCAGGCGGTCCACCTGTTAAAAGCCGAGGATCATCGCCATCTGTAGCCGCCTCTGTTACCACACAGCCCGGGTAAAACTAATGACACCCTCCCGAAGGGCTCCGATAAATCTGTAGCGGCAGGTCGGTCTCCCACAAAAGCAAAATCGTATTCCCAAGCAGCAGTCTGCTGTGATGAAGTCTATTCAAATCAACAAGTGTCTTGCTGTGGATGGATGGAGAAGAACAGCATTAGTATTCAGGAAAAACAATTCCCTCCGTTCAGGTGTAAGCTAGTCCTCTACACGCGCCTCACCTGATATTCGCGAGGCTATTCTCCATGCGTAAAGTTGGAACCTTTAACTATCACGAGCAATACGATTAGGTCGGAACAACAACAATAATAATAGCCTTGAGGTTATTCGTGCCCGGTGACTAAAATGTATCTTATGTCCGCGCTGTCCGATGATGTAGGATGAATGAATAGACACCACCGAGGCGATACTGAAACCTGCAAGTCGTTGCGGATTCGATGGCAGGCAGATCTCGGTCTTGGCACAGCTACAGCGACTGTTACAAACGCTTCTCATTTAAAGCTGTAGTGCTTATTTTCTTTTCATTATCTTTCACATTCTGAGTTCCCGCAACTCTCAGACGACGGGGTACAAAGTTAATGTGTTGTTATACATTATTACAACCCATTCTGCTCACAGGTTTCAATAATATTCTACTCCATCGGGAATAAATACGATGTAGATCCATGTGTACGACTACATACCTTTGTTATTAAACATATGTAGCAACATTGTCATTACTCTAGAACATTGTATTAAAATCGTACATAACAATATCTTGGTAATATCAGAGTGCTAATAAAGTTGAACCTGTTTGTAGTGTTGTTACACAAGTGGAAGAGAGAGAGTTTTTCTCATGGCTTCTCACTGCAGATTTTCTTCATTTTACCTGTAACAGCATGGCACTCACACCTTCTAGCCTACTAAACTGTTCCATAGTGGCCTTAGTGCCTCACATCGTCTGGTCTGCTAAACTGTTCCCTTAGCGTCTCACATCACCTAGTCTACTAAACTGTTCCTTAGTATCTCACACCTTCTAGTCTACTAAACTGTTCCTTAGTATCACCTTCTAGTCTACTAAACTGTTCCTTAGTGCCTCACATCACCTAGTCTACTAAACTGTTTCTTAGTATCTCACACCTTCTAGTCTACTAAACTGTTCCTTAGTGCCTCACATCGTCTGGTCTGCTAAACTGTTCCCTTAGTGTCTCACATCACCTAGTCTACTAAACTGTTCCTTAGTATCTCACACCTTCTAGTCTACTAAACTGTTCCCTTAGTGCCTCACATCGTCTGGTCTGCTAAACTGTTCCCTTAGTGTCTCACATCACCTAGTCTACTAAACTGTTCCTTAGTATCTCACACCTTCTAGTCTACTAAACTGTTCCTTAGTATCACCTTCTAGTCTACTAAACTGTTCCCTTAGTGCCTCACATCGTCTGGTCTGCAAAACTTAGTGTCTTCTAGTCTACTAAACTGTTCCTTAGTGTCTCACATCGTCTAGTCTACTAAACTGTTCCTTAGTATCTCACACCTTCTAGTCTACTAAACTGTTCCTTAGTGTCTCACACCTTCTAGTCTACTAAACTGTTCCTTAGTGCCTCACATCGTCTGGTCTGCAAAACTGTTCCCTTAGTGTCTCACATCACCTAGTCTACTAAACTGTTCCTTAGTATCTCACACCTTCTAGTCTACTAAACTGTTCCTTAGTGTCTCACACCTTCTAGTCTACTAAACTGTTCCTTAGTATCACCTTCTAGTCTACTAAACTGTTCCATAGTGGCCTTAGTGCCTCACATCGTCTGGTCTGCTAAACTGTTCCCTTAGTGTCTCACATCACCTAGTCTACTAAACTGTTCCTTAGTATCACCTTCTAGTCTACTAAACTGTTCCCTTAGTGCCTCACATCGTCTGGTCTGCTAAACTGTTCCCTTAGTGTCTCACATCACCTAGTCTACTAAACTGTTCCTTAGTATCTCACACCTTCTAGTCTACTAAACTGTTCCCTTAGTGCCTCACATCGTCTGGTCTGCTAAACTGTTCCCTTAGTGTCTCACATCACCTAGTCTACTAAACTGTTCCTTAGTATCACCTTCTAGTCTACTAAACTGTTCCCTTAGTGCCTCACATCGTCTGGTCTGCTAAACTGTTCCCTTAGTGTCTCACATCACCTAGTCTACTAAACTGTTCCTTAGTATCTCACACCTTCTAGTCTACTAAACTGTTCCCTTAGTGCCTCACATCGTCTGGTCTGCTAAACTGTTCCCTTAGTGTCTCACATCACCTAGTCTACTAAACTGTTCCTTAGTATCACCTTCTAGTCTACTAAACTGTTCCTTACTGTCTCACACCTTCTAGTCTACTAAACTGTTCCTTACTGTCTCACACCTTCTAGTCTACTAAACTGTTCCTTAGTGTCTCACACCTTCTCGTCTACTAAACTGTTCCTTACTGTCTCACACCTTCTAGTCTACTAAACTGTTCCTTACTGTCTCACACCTTCTAGTCTACTAAACTGTTCCTTACTGTCTCACACCTTCTCGTCTACTAAACTGTTCCTTACTGTCTCACACCTTCTAGTCTACTAAACTGTTCCTTACTGTCTCACACCTTCTAGTCTACTAAACTGTTCCTTACTGTCTCACACCTTCTAGTCTACTAAACTGTTCCTTACTGTCTCACACCTTCTAGTCTACTAAACTGTTCCTTAGTGTCTCACATCGTCTAGTCTACGAAACTGTTCCTTAGTGTCTCACATCGTCTAGTCTACGAAACTGTTCCTGAGTTTCTCACATCGTCTAGTCTACGAAACTGTTCCTTAGTGTCTCACATCGTCTAGTCTACGAAACTGTTCCTGAGTTTCTCACATCGTCTAGTCTACTAAACTGTTCCATTAGTATCTCACATCGTCTAGTCTACTAAACTGTTCCATAGCGTCTCCTGTGTTGATATCTAGATAAAGGGAGAACTGTCTCGATGTATACACCAGACATCTGCAGCATTGGTTAGGTCCTACATGGCACCCTATTCCCTATATAGTGCACTCCTTTTGACCAATTCACTACATAGGGAACAGGGAGCTATTTGGGACGTACCCGTTGTGATCTTCCAGGACAACCAGACTCCTGGAGAGACAGTAATGAGGGCATTATGACCTTTCACTGTGGTCTGTGGCATAGCATGAAGATACCCGCCCGTCTCTGTGTCTCTCTCTCTCACACACACACGCACACGCACACACACACACACACACACACACACACACACACACACACACACACACACACACAGAGCCGCCCTTGGTAGTGAGTTGTGTGTTATTTTGTCAATATGTATCCCCCACAAGCTGTGAGGATATGGGCACAGTATGTATTGGAATGTCTTTTGGTAAACAGCTGGCCGAAAGAGAATGTGTATGTGTTAGAGAGAAAAATGAATGTGAGCAGGAGATGAGGTGAGAAAGAGAGAGAGACAGAGAGAAAGACAGAGAAAGAGTCAGAGAGAGATTCAGAGTGAGAGAGAGAGAGAAACAGAGAGAGAGAGAGAAACAGAGAGCGAGACAGAGTCAGAGTGAGAGAGAGAGAAACAGAGTGAGAGAGAGACAGAGAGCGAGAGAGAGAGACAGAGAAACAGAGAGACAGAGAGAGACAACATACCATGTATTCACCCAACACACCATAATTGACAACCAAACAAACCAAAACAAAGGCAAAGTCTTCTCATGCTTTGTTGATTTCAAAAACGCCTTTGACTCAATCTGGCACGAGGGTCTGCTATACAAACTGATGGAAAGTGGTGTTGGGGGTAAAACGTACGACATTGTAAAATCCATATACACAAACAACAAGTGTGCGGTTAAAATTGGCAAAAAACACACACATTTCTTCCCACAGGGCCGTGCGGTGAGACAGGGATGCAGCTTAAGCCCCACCCTCTTCAACATGTATATCAACGAATTGGCGCGGGCACTAGAAAAGTCTGCAGCACCCGGCCTCACCCTACTAGAATCTGAAGTCAAATGTCTACTGTTTTCTGATGATCTGGTGCTTCTGTTCAAACCAAGGAGGGCCTACAGCAGCACCTAGACCTGTCCCCAACTAAGGAGGGCCGACAGCAGCACCTAGATCAGTCCCCAACCAAGGAGGGCCGACAGCAGCCCCAAGATCTGTCCCCAACCAAGGAGGGCCTACAGCAGCACCTAGATCTTATGCACAGATTCTGCCAGACCTGGGCCCTGACAGTAAATCTCAGTAAGACCAAAATAATGGTGTTCCAAAAAAGGTCCAGTCGCCAGGACCACAAATACAAATTCCATCTAGACACTGTTGCCCTAGAGAGCACACAAAAAACTATACATACCTCGGCCTAAACATCAGCACCACAGGTAACTTCCACAAACGAACGATCTGAGAGACAAGGCAAGAAGGAACATAAATTCCTTTTGGAGTCCGCTCACCAACCAAGACTTCACAAAATGGGACAAACACCAAATTGAGACTCTGTAAAAATAACCTCCATGTACAACGTAGAACACCAAATAATGCAGAGCAGAATTAGGCCGATACCCACTAATTATCAACATCCAGAAAATAGCCTTTTAAGTGATTCCCAAACCTTCCATAACCAAGCCATCACCTACAGAGAGATGAACCTGGAGAAGAGTCCCCTAAGCAAGCTGGTCCTGGGGCTCTGTTCAAAAAACACACCCCACAGAGCCCCAGGACAACAGCACAATTAGACCCAACCTAATCATGAGAAAACAAAAAGATAATTACTTGACACATTGGAAAGAATTAACAAAAAAACAGAGCAAACTAGAATGCTATTTGGCATTAAACAGAGAGTACACAGTGGCAGAATAGCTGACCACTGTGACTGACCCAAACTTAAGGAAAGCTTTGACTATGTACAGACTCAGTGAGCATAGCCTTGCTATTGAGAAAGGCCGCCGTAGGCAGACATGGCTCTCAAGAGAAGAGAGGCTATGTGCACACTGCCCACAAAATGAGGTGGAGACTGAGCTGCACGTCCTAACCTCCTGCCCAATGTATGACCATATTAGAGAGACATATTTCCCTCAGATTACACAGACCCCACAAAGAATTCGAAAACAAATCAAATTTTGATAAACTCCCATATCTACTGGGTGAAATACCACAGTGTGCATCACAGCAGCAAGATGTGTGACCTGTTGCCACAAGAAAAGGTCAACCAGTGAAGAACAAACAACATTGTAAATATTTATGCTTTTTTTTATTTTCCCTTGTGTACTTTAACCATTTGTACATTGTTACAACACTGTATATATAATCTATATATATATATATATATATATATATATATATATATATATATATATATATATATATATATAATATGACATTTGTAATGTCTTTATTGTTTTGAAATTCTGTGTGTTCTATGTGTAATTTTAACTGTTAATTTTTATTGTTTATTTCACTTTTGTATATTGTCTACCTGGAATTGAATTGAGAGAGAGATTGAGAGAGAGTCAGAGAGAGAGAGTCAGCGAGAGAGAGACTCAGAGAGAGAGAGAGACTCAGAGAGAGAGAGAGAGAGAGAGAGAGAGAGAGAGGGGGGGGGACAGAGAGAGGGAGAGAGAGAGTCAGAGAGAGAGAGAGACAGAGAGAGAGAGAGTCAGAGAGAGAGAGAGAGACAGAGAGTCAGAGAGAGAGTGCGAGAGAGAGAGTCAGAGAGAGAGTGCGAGAGAGAGAGTGAGAGAGAGAGAATGACAGAGAGAGAGAGAGGGAGAGAGAGACAGAGAGAGAGACAGAGAGAGAGAGACACAGAGAGAGCGAGAGAGACAGAGAAAGCGAGTCAGAGAGAGAGAGAGTCAGCGAGAGAGAGACAGAGAGAGACACAGAGAGAGAGAGACAGACAGACAGAGAGAGAGAGAGAGAGAGAGAGAGAGAGAGAGAGAGGAGAGAGAGAGAGAGAGAGACAGAGAGAGAGACAGAGAGAGAGAGACACAGAGAGAGCGAGAGAGACAGAGAAAGCGAGTCAGAGAGAGAGAGAGAGTCAGCGAGAGAGAGAGACAGAGAGAGACACAGAGAGAGAGAGACAGACAGACAGAGAGAGAGAGAGAGAGAGAGAGAGAGAGAGAGAGAGAGAGAGAGAGAGAGAGAGAGAGAGAGAGAGAGAGAGAGAGAGAGAGAGAGAGAGAGAGAGAGAGAGAGAGAGAGAGAGAGAGAGAGAGAGAGAGAGACAGAGAGAGAGAGAGAGAGAGAGAGAGAGAGAGAGAGCGAGAGAGACAGAGAGACAGAGAGAGCGAGAGAGTCAGAGAGAGATATGTTGCTTTACCAGTGTAGTAGTGGAGTTTACATTTACATTACATTTAAGTCATTTAGCAGACGCTCTTATCCAGAGCGACTTACAAATTGGTGCATTCACCTTATGACATCCAGTGGAACAGCCACTTTACAATAGTGCATCTAAATCTTTTAAGGGGGGGGGGGCGGGGGGGTGAGAAGGATTACTTCCACCTTCCGGAGACACCTGAAACCCCACCTCTTTAAGGAATACCTAGGATAGGATAAAGTAATCCTTCTCACCCCCCCCCCTTAAAAGATTTAGATGCACTATTGTAAAGTGGCTGTTCCACTGGATGTCATAAGGTGAATGCACCAATTTGTAAGTCGCTCTGGATAAGAGCGTCTGCTAAATGACTTAAATGTAAATGTAATCATTCTGCAGCATTGAAGGTCTCCAAGAACACAGTGGCCTCCATCATTCTGCAGCATTGAAGGTCCCCAAGAACACAGTGGCCTCCATCATTCTGCAGCATTGAAGGTCCCCAAGAACACAGTGGCCTCCATTATTCTGCAGCATTGAAGGTCCCCAAGAACACAGTGACCTCCATCATTCTGCAGCATTGAAGGTCCCCAAGAACACAGTGACCTCCATCATTCTGCAGCATTGACGGTCCCCAAGAACACAGTGGCCTCCATCATTCTGCAGCATTGAAGGTGCCCAAGAACACAGTGGCCTCCATCATTCTGCAGCATTGAAGGTCCCCAAGAACACAGTCTCCTCCATCATTCTTAAATGGAAGAAGTTTGGAACCACCAACACCCTTCCTAGAGCTGGCGGTTCTGCCAAACTGAGCAATTGGGGGAGAAGGGCCTTGGTCAGGGAAGTGACCAAGAATCCAATGGTCACTCTGACAGAGCTCTAGGAGTTCCTCTGTGGAGATGGGAGAACCTTCCAGAAGGACAACCATCTCTGCAGCACTCCACCAATAAGGCCTTTATGGTAGAGTAGCCAGACGTTAACCACTCCTCAGTAAAAGGTACATGACAGCCCACTTGGAGTTTGCCAAAAGGCACCTAAAGACTCTCAGACCATTTTTTTAAATATTTTTTTTTACCTTTATTTAACCAGGCAAGTCAGTTAAGAACATATTCTTATTTTCAATTACGGCCTGGGAACAGTGGGTTAACTGCCTGTTCAGGGGCAGAACGACAGATTTGTACCTTGTCAGCTCGGGGGTTTGAACTCGCAACCTTCCAGTCCAACGCTCTAACCACTAGGCTACGCTGCCGCCCCATGAGAAACAAATGTCTCTGGTCTGATGAAACTAAGATTGAACTCTTTGGCCTGAATGCCAAGCGTCACGTCTGGAAGGAACCTGGCACCATCCCTACGGTGAAGCATGGTGGTGGCAGCATCATGCTGTGGGGATGTTTTCAGAGGCAGGAACTGGGAGACTAGTCAGGATCAAGGCAAATATGAACGGAGCAAAGGGCAGAGAGATTCTTGATGAAAACCTGCTCCAGAGCGCTCAGGACCTCAGACTGGGGTGAAGGTTCACCTTCCAACAGGACAATAACCCTAAGCACACAGCCAAGGCAACACGTGAGTGGCTTCAGGACAAGCCTCTGAATGTCCTTGAGTGGCCGCGCCAGAGCCTGAACTTGAACCTGATCGAACATCTCTGGAGAGACCTGAAAATAGCTGTGCAGCGACTCTCGCCATCCAAACCTACAGAGCTTGAGAGGATCTGCAGAGAAGAATGGGAGAAACTCCCCAAATACAGGTGTGCCAAGCATGTAGCATCATACCCAGGAAGACTGCTTCAACAGCTTTGGCAGTAAAGGGTCTGAATACTTATGAAAATGTAATATTTCTTGTTTTTAGTTTAATAAATTAGCAAAAAAACTCTAAAAACCTGTTTTTGCTTTGTCATTATGGAGTATTATGTGTCGATTGATAAGGCGGGAAAAAACAATGTAATCCATTTTAGAATCGGGCTGTAAAACGTAACAAAATGTGGAAAAAGTCAAGGGGTCTGAATACTTTCTGAAGGTGCTGTAAACTCCAAAATTAAACTAATTCTAGTAATGGCCTTGTTATTGTGGACTGTATTATTATACATACCGTGTGGACTGATGGTGCACCTCAAACGTTCTATCCCCATGAGTCTGGGAGAAGACGTACAGACTTAGGCAATGCTGTTCATTGTGCAGGGCGGCTAACAGTCAGCCTATAATTATAGTGAATTTGTATTTGATTTTGAATAGCCTAGTAATAGGGATTTTTTTTCTAATATTTTCATAATTAAAAGTCTAACATTACCGTTGGCTACAGAATATCTCACCCCTGTGATTCCATCTCTCTCTCCTTCATTCCTTTCTGGGGGGGTGTAGAGAGAGGGGCTGTCCACAGTTTAATGAAACATGTTACGATCAATGTTCCTCAACACATGTTTTCCCAAATGAAGCACTGGATAACTACAGGAACAGGGTAGGAGAGCCCATGGTATACAGAGTACTGGAACAGGGTAGGAGAGCCCACGGTATACAGAGTACTGGATAACTACAGGAACAGGGTAGGAGAGCCCATGGTATACAGAGTACTGGATAACTACAGGAACAGGGTAGGAGAGCCCATGGTATACAGAGTACTGGATAACTACAGGAACAGGGTAGGAGAGCCCATGGTATACAGAGTACTGGAACAGGGTAGGAGAGCCCATGGTATACAGAGTACTGGAACAGGGTAGGAGAGCCCATGGTATACAGAGTACTGGAACAGGGTAGGAGAGCCCACGGTATACAGAGTACTGGATAACTACAGGAACAGGGTAGGAGAGCCCATGGTATACAGAGTACTGGATAACTACAGGAACAGGGTAGGAGAGCCCATGGTATACAGAGTACTGGATAGCTACAGGAACAGGGTAGGAGAGCCCATGGTATACAGAGTACTGGAACAGGGTAGGAGAGCCCATGGCTTACAGAGTACTGGATAGCTACAGGAACAGGGTAGGAGAGCCCATGGTATACAGAGTACTGGAACAGGGTAGGAGAGCCCATGGTATACAGAGTACTGGAACAGGGTAGGAGAGCCCATGGTATACAGAGTACTGGAACAGGGTAGGAGAGCCCATGGTATACAGAGTACTGGATAGCTACAGGAACAGGGTAGGAGAGCCCATGGTATACAGAGTACTGGAACAGGGTAGGAGAGCCCATGGTATACAGAGTACTGGATAGCTACAGGAACAGGGTAGGAGAGCCCATGGTATACAGAGTACTGGAACAGGGTAGGAGAGCCCATGGTATACAGAGTACTGGAACAGGGTAGGAGAGCCCATGGTATACAGAGTACTGGAACAGGGTAGGAGAGCCCATGGTATACAGAGTACTGGATAGCTACAGGAACAGGGTAGGAGAGCCCATGGCTTACAGAGTACTGGAACAGGGTAGGAGAGCCCATGGTATACAGAGTACTGGAACAGGGTAGGAGAGCCCATGGTATACAGAGTACGGGAACAGGGTAGGAGAGCCCATGGTATACAGAGTACTGGGTAGCTGCAGGAACAGGGTAGGAGAGCCCATGGTATACAGAGTACTGTCTCCTGACCCCTCCTGTCTCAGCCTCCAGTATTTATGCTGCAGTAGTTTGTGTCGGGGGGCTAGGGTCAGTTTGTTATATCTGGAGTACTTCTCCTGTCCTATTCGGTGTCCTGTGTGAATCTAAGTGTGCGTTCTCTAATTCTCTCCTTCTTTCTTTCTCTCTCTTGGAGGACCTGAGCCCTAGGACCGTGCCCCAGGACGACCTGACATGATGACTCCTTGCTGTCCCCAGTCCACCTGGCCATGCTGCTGCTCCAGTTTCAACAGTTCTACCTTACTATTATTTGACCATGCTGGTCATTTATGAACATTTGAACATCTTGGCCATGTTCTGTTATAATCTCCACCCGGCACAGCCAGAAGAGGACTGGCCACCCCACATAGCCTGGTTCCTCTCTAGGTTTCTTCCTAGGTTCCTGACTTTCTTGGGAGTTTTTCCTAGCCACCTTGCTTCTACATCTGCATTGCTTGCTGTTTGGGGTTTTAGGCTGGGTTTCTGTACAGCACTTTGAGATATCAGCTGATGTAAGAAGGGCAATATAAATACATTTGATTTGACACATAAAGTTGAAGACAACATGAAGGATAAACTACCTACAATCTAACCAGACAACAAACTAAAAAATGATACATTTTCAAGATATGGACCAAGAACAACAAGAATGCATTGCAACAAGTTACATTTGTAAAGCACATTGATACAGGTCCAGTATAAACGCATCCATACATGCAGTACAGTAACTAGTAGACAATTCATCATGACATTCCTGCAGCTGCACCTCTTCCTTCTGCAGCCTGCCCTCAACCCTGTCTGTCTGCATCCCAATTATCTATCCTTCTGACCCAAGTGTACACTTCCCTTCACTCAAATGCTTGGGGAGAAGTGCACAAGTGTACACTTCGCAGAGAATTGGGAGTGAGTATGTCCCAAATGACACCCTATTCCCTACATAGTGCACTCCTTTATACCACAGCCCTATGGCACCCTATTCCCTACATAATGCACTCCTTTATACCACAGCCCTATGGCACCCTATTCCCTACATAGTGCACTACTATTGACCAGAGTCCTATGGCACCCTATCCCCTACATAGTGCACTACTATTTACCAGAGCCCTGGAATAGGGTGCCATTTGACACTTATCCACAGCATTCCTGTCTGTCGTCCTCAGGTGACCCACTTCCTTTCCTCTACGCCCCCTGGGGACATGGCACATTGTGCTTCCTGGTAATTACTGTGGCTGAGAGAGCTGCTGGCCAATCAGACGGCCTGATGGAGGGAAGCAAAGCCCAGGGAAGTAATATAATAATAATATAATAAAATGCCCAGGGAAGTACCTAATGCATTCACCAGACAACAGCATCTAGCACCGCTCAAACTAATGTGATCCAGTCACCACCAAGCAGAATAACAATACATGACAACATACCAGAAACCAAATGACAGCGATAACCTGTAAATTACAGAGATAACTTTAGAATAACTGGAAATATTTACAGAGATACACATACCAGAGACCAAATGACAGCGATAACCTGTAAATTACAGAGATAACTTTAGAATAACTGGAAATATTTACAGAGATACACATACCAGAAAACAAATGACAGCGATAACCTGTAAATTACAGAGATAACTTTAGAATAACTAGAAATATTTACAGAGATACACATACCAGAGACCAAATGACAGCGATAACCTGTAAATTACAGAGATAACTTTAGAATAACTAGAAATATTTACAGAGATACACATACCAGAGACCAAATGACAGCGATAACCTGTAAATTACAGAGATAACTTTAGAATAACTAGAAATATTTACAGAGATACACATACCAGAAACACATTTGTTTGGGAGGGTAGGATGTTACATTTATTTTATTATTACATATTTATTTATACTTTTTACATTTAATTTTGTAATAATCAGAACACATATCTCAGGACAGTGAAGAAAATGTGGAGGAATGTCATGTTTTGTACCAACTTAATAAAATACAACAGCATCAATATTATTATTCAGTCCCATTAAACAAGCAACAACAAAGACTCCTAAAACGCAAGGTTGACATTATATAAAACTATTGGTACCTCTATAACACTGTGGAGGAGGTTAGGAGTGAGGCATGGAGGGAGGGGGTTGGGACTGATGTATTGATAAAGGGCTACCAGACAGATAGGGGTCTGATAGATCGATAGGCGACTAGTTATGGAAGGTAGGGGTCAATAATAGATCAATCAATCGATAGGAGACTAGTCATGGAAGGTAGGGGTCAATAATAGATCAATCAATCGATAGGAGACTAGTTATGGAAGGTAGGGGTCAATAATAGCAGGAGGTATTGGGTAGGAGACTAGTTATGGAAGGTAGGGGTCAATAATAGAGCAATCCATCGATAGGAGACTAGTTATGGAAGGTAGGGGTCAATAATAGCAGGAGGTATTGGGTAGGAGACTAGTTATGGAAGGTAGGGGTCAATAATAGCAGGAGGTATTGGGTAGGTGACTAGTTATGGAAGGTAGGGGTCAATAATAGCAGGAGGTATTGGGTAGGTGACTAGTTATGGAAGGTAGGGGTCAATAATAGCAGGAGGTATTGGGTAGGTGACTAGTTATGGAAGGTAGGGGTCAATAATAGATCAATCAATCGATAGGAGACTAGTTATGGAAGGTAGGGGTCAATAATAGCAGGAGGTATTGGGTAGGTGACTAGTTATGGAAGGTAGGGGTCAATAATAGATCAATCCATCGATAGGAGACTAGTTATGGAAGGTAGGGGTCAATAATAGCAGGAGGTATTGGGTAGGTGACTAGTTATGGAAGGTAGGGGTCAATAATAGCAGGAGGTATTGGGTAGGTGACTAGTTATGGAAGGTAGGGGTCAATAATAGATCAATCCATCGATAGGAGACTAGTAATGGAAGGTAGGGGTCAATAATAGCAGGAGGTATTGGGTAGGTGACTAGTTATGGAAGGTAGGGGTCAATAATAGCAGGAGGTATTGGGTAGGTGACTAGTTATGGAAGGTAGGGGTCAATAATAGCAGGAGGTATTGGGTAGGTGACTAGTTATGGAAGGTAGGGGTCAATAATAGCAGGAGGTATTGGGTAGGAGACTAGTTATGGAAGGTAGGGGTCAATAATAGATCAATTATAGGAGACTAGTTATGGAAGGTAGGGGTCAATAATAGCAGGAGGTATTGGGTAGGTGACTAGTTATGGAAGGTAGGGGTCAATAATAGATCAATCCATCGATAGGAGACTAGTTATGGAAGGTAGGGGTCAATAATAGCAGGAGGTATTGGGTAGGAGACTAGTTATGGAAGGTAGGGGTCAATAATAGATCAATCCATCGATAGGAGACTAGTTATGGAAGGTAGGGGTCAATAATAGCAGGAGGTATTGGGTAGGAGACTAGTTATGGAAGGTAGGGGTCAATAATAGCAGGAGGTATTGGGTAGGTGACTAGTTATGGAAGGTAGGGGTCAATAATAGATCAATCCATCGATAGGAGACTAGTTATGGAAGGTAGGGGTCAATAATAGCAGGAGGTATTGGGTAGGAGACTAGTTATGGAAGGTAGGGGTCAATAATAGCAGGAGGTATTGGGTAGGTGACTAGTTATGGAAGGTAGGGGTCAATAATAGATCAATCAATCGATAGGAGACTAGTTATGGAAGGTAGGGGTCAATAATAGCAGGAGGTATTGGGTAGGAGACTAGTTATGGAAGGTAGGGGTCAACAATAGCAGGAGGTATTGGGTAGGTGACTAGTTATGGAAGGTAGGGGTCAATAATAGATCAATCCATCGATAGGAGACTAGTTATGGAAGGTAGGGGTCAATAATAGCAGGAGGTATTGGGTAGGAGACTAGTTATGGAAGGTAGGGGTCAATAATAGCAGGAGGTATTGGGTAGGTGACTAGTTATGGAAGGTAGGGGTCAATAATAGAGCAATCCATCGATAGGAGACTAGTTATGGAAGGTAGGGGTCAATAATAGCAGGAGGTATTGGGTAGGAGACTAGTTATGGAAGGTAGGGGTCAATAATAGCAGGAGGTATTGGGTAGGAGACTAGTTATGGAAGGTAGGGGTCAATAATAGCAGGAGGTATTGGGTAGGTGACTAGTTATGGAAGGTAGGGGTCAATAATAGCAGGAGGTATTGGGTAGGTGACTAGTTATGGAAGGTAGGGGTCAATAATAGCAGGAGGTATTGGGTAGGTGACTAGTTATGGAAGGTAGGGGTCAATAATAGATCAATCCATCGATAGGAGACTAGTTATGGAAGGTAGGGGTCAATAATAGCAGGAGGTATTGGGTAGGAGACTAGTTATGGAAGGTAGGGGTCAATAATAGCAGGAGGTATTGGGTAGGTGACTAGTTATGGAAGGTAGGGGTCAATAATAGAGCAATCCATCGATAGGAGACTAGTTATGGAAGGTAGGGGTCAATAATAGATCAATCAATCGATAGGAGACTAGTCATGGAAGGTAGGGGTCAATAATAGATCAATCAATCGATAGGAGACTAGTTATGGAAGGTAGGGGTCAATAATAGCAGGAGGTATTGGGTAGGAGACTAGTTATGGAAGGTAGGGGTCAATAATAGAGCAATCCATCGATAGGAGACTAGTTATGGAAGGTAGGGGTCAATAATAGCAGGAGGTATTGGGTAGGAGACTAGTTATGGAAGGTAGGGGTCAATAATAGAGCAATCCATCGATAGGAGACTAGTTATGGAAGGTAGGGGTCAATAATAGCAGGAGGTATTGGGTGGGTGACTAGTTATGGAAGGTAGGGGTCAATAATAGCAGGAGGTCCATTCGGTAGGAGACTAGTTATGGAAGGTAGGGGTCAATAATAGATCAATCCATCGATAGGAGACTAGTTATGGAAGGTAGGGGTCAATAATAGCAGGAGGTATTGGGTAGGTGACTAGTTATGGAAGGTAGGGGTCAATAATAGCAGGAGGTATTGGGTAGGAGACTAGTTATGGAAGGTAGGGGTCAATAATAGATCAATCCATCGATAGGAGACTAGTTATGGAAGGTAGGGGTCAATAATAGCAGGAGGTATTGGGTAGGAGACTAGTTATGGAAGGTAGGGGTCAATAATAGCAGGAGGTATTGGGTAGGTGACTAGTTATGGAAGGTAGGGGTCAATAATAACAGGAGGTATTGGGAGGTGACAATCCATCAGGATATTGGGAGACTAGTTATGGAAGGTAGGGGTCAATAATAGCAGGAGGTATTGGGTAGGTGACTAGTTATGGAAGGTAGGGGTCAATAATAGATCAATCCATCGATAGGAGACTAGTTATGGAAGGTAGGGGTCAATAATAGCAGGAGGTATTGGGTAGGTGACTAGTTATGGAAGGTAGGGGTCAATAGCAGGAGGTATTGGGTAGGTGACTAGTTATGGAAGGTAGGGGTCAATAATAGATCAATCCATCGATAGGAGACTAGTTATGGAAGGTAGGGGTCAATAATAGCAGGAGGTATTGGGTAGGTGACTAGTTATGGAAGGTAGGGGTCAATAATAGCAGGAGGTATTGGGTAGGTGACTAGTTATGGAAGGTAGGGGTCAATAATAGCAGGAGGTATTGGGTAGGTGACTAGTTATGGAAGGTAGGGGTCAATAATAGCAGGAGGTATTGGGTAGGTGACTAGTTATGGAAGGTAGGGTCAATAATAGTAGGAGACTAGTTATGGAAGGTAGGGGTCAATAATAGCAGGAGGTATTGGGTAGGAGACTAGTTATGGAAGGTAGGGGTCAATAATAGCAGGAGGTATTGGGTAGGTGACTAGTTATGGAAGGTAGGGGTCAATAATAGCAGGATCCATCGATAGGAGACTAGTTATGGAAGGTAGGGGTCAATAATAGCGATAGGAGACTAGTCATGGAAGGTAGGGGTCAATAATAGATCAATCAATGGATAGGAGACTAGTTATGGAAGGTAGGGGTCAATAATAGCAGGAGGTATTGGGTAGGAGACTAGTTATGGAAGGTAGGGGTCAATAATAGCAGGAGGTATTGGGTAGGTGACTAGTTATGGAAGGTAGGGGTCAATAATAGCAGGAGGTATTGGGTAGGAGACTAGTTATGGAAGGTAGGGGTCAATAATAGCAGGAGGTATTGGGTAGGTGACTAGTTATGGAAGGTAGGGGTCAATAATAGATCAATCCATCGATAGGAGACTAGTTATGGAAGGTAGGGGTCAATAATAGCAGACTAGTTATGGAAGGTAGGTCAATAATAGCAGGAGGTATTGGGTAGGTGACTAGTTATGGAAGGTAGGGGTCAATAATAGAGCAATCCATCGATAGGAGACTAGTTATGGAAGGTAGGGGTCAGATCATCCATCGATAGGAGACTAGTTATGGAAGGTAGGGGTCAATAACAGCAGGAGGTATTGGGTAGGTGACTAGTTATGGAAGGTAGGGGTCAATAATAGATCAATCCATGGATAGGTGACTAGTTATGGAAGGTAGGGGTCAACAACAGCAGGAGGTATTGGGTAGGTGACTAGTTACGGGAGGTAGGGGTCAACAACAGCAGGAGGTATTGGGTAGGTGACTAGTTACGGGAGGTAGGGGTCAACAACAGCAGGAGGTATTGGGTAGGTTGATGAGGTGATGGTGTAAACGCACAGACAATGGTCTCTACACACTCATCATGCTTCACCAGGACCTCTTGATAATATTTTTTTCTACATCGTCATCAACAACAATAAACAACCACTATGGGGTCAAAATGGGGGGACAGAACACATCCATCCAAATAAAGAGAGAGAGATAGAACGGAGGAGAAGAACAGAGTACGGCTATTAAGAGTGTACTAATGAGTTGCTGCTGCTACTGCTACTGCTACTACTACTGTTACTACTGTTACTACTACTGCTACTGCTGCTACTACTGTCCGAGGAGCATTATGAATAGACAGCGTCATAGCTAGAACACAGATTCTAATATGGTTCTTCTCTGTGAGGGACTAGGTCCAGGCTTTGGTGCTGTCTGGATAACCCAAGCAGACCTGGGTTCAAACGGTATTAGATTTCTTTGAATATTTGAGCTGTGCTTTATTGAGCTTGGCTGGCACAGTGGAACCAACGACTTCTTAACAAACTGGCCGAGGGAGTGGAGTGCCCTGTCTGTACAGGACTGGTCAGAGATAAAGATATAGAAGTCTACTGGGCATGACAGAGATCTTAAACTGGCCGAGGGAGTGGAGGACCCTGTCTGTACAGGACTGGTCAGAGATAAAGATATAGAAGTCTACTGGGCATGACAGAGATCTTAAACTGGCCGAGGGAGTGGAGTGCCCTGTCTGTACAGGACTGGTCAGAGATAAAGATATAGAAGTCTACTGGGCATGACAGAGATCTTAAACTGGCCGAGGGAGTGGAGGACCCTGTCTGTACAGGACTGGTCAGAGATAAAGATATAGAAGTCTACTGGGCATGACAGAGGATGATGTCATAATAATTAAGGTAGAAAAATACAAATAAAAAACGAAAACAAAATAGATAAATAAAAACCCAAACAAAAATGTGGTCTTTGGTGTTCCCTCAGTCAAACAGAGAGGGACATGTCTTGCATAAAGCAGTGGGGGGGGGGGGCGGTAGCTAGCTCAGGTCAATCTCTCCTCTGATCCGAGGTTGATCTAAACCACCCCCACCAACCAACCAACCGACCCGGCGTCCAGTTCCTAGACAAAACACCAACTACTACTGCCTGATAGAGTGAACTGCACCTTGGGGAATCATGACACAAGCAACAACAATTCCTTTGTGGTTGAAAGTAAACTAGGTTGAAAAGGGAACAGGGTTTTGAGTCAACATGCTGTATGATGGATCCAGAGGCTATAGAAGAGAAGCGCACTACACCAGTCCCACTGTGACATTTAAAGACATCTCAATAAGGAGTACAGTGGGGCAAAAAAAGTATTTAGTCAGCCACCAATTGTGCAAGTTCTCCCACTTAAAAAGATGTGAGAGGCCTGTAAATTTTCATCATAGGTACACTTCAACTATGACAGACAAAATGAGAAAAAAAAAATCCAGAAAATCACATTGTAGGATTTTTAATTCATTGATTTGCAAATGAATTAAAAATGGTGAAAAATAAGTATTTGGTCACCTACAAACAAGCAAGATTTCTGGCTCTCACAGACCTGTAACTTCTTCTTCCTCTGTCCTCCACTTGTTACCTGAATTAATTGCACCTGTTTGAACTTGTTATCAGTGTAAAAGACACCTGTCCACAACCTCAAACAGTCACACTCCAAACTCCACTATGGCCAAGACCAAAGAACTGTCAAAGGATACCAGAAACAAAATTGTAGACCTGCACCCGGCTGGAAAGACTGACTCTGCAATAGGTTGGTTTGAAGAAATCAACTGTGGGAGCAATTATAAGGAAATGGAAGACATACAAGACCACTGATAATCTCCCTCGATCTGGGGCTCCACGCAAGATCTCACCCCGTGGGGTCAAAATGATCACAAAAATCCCAGAACCACACGGGGGGACCTAGTGAATGACCTGCAGAGAGCTGGGACCAAAGTAACAAAGCCTACCATCAGTAACACACTACGCTGGCCTAGCCAGTCTACAGATCTCAAACCCATAGAAAATCTTTGGAGGGAGTTGAAAGTCCGTGTTGCCCAGCAACAGCCCCAAAACATCAATGCTCTAGAGGAGATCTGCATGGAGGAATGGGCCAAAATACCAGCAACAGTGTGTGAAAACCTTGAGAAGAAAACGTTTGACCTCTATCATTGCCAACAAAGGGTATATAACAAAGTATTGAGATAAACTTTTGTTATTGACCAAATACTTATTTTCCACCATAATTTGTAAATAAATTCATTAAAAATCCTACAATGTGATTTTCTGTATTTTTTTTCTCATTTTGTCTGTCATAGTTGAAGTGTACCTATGATGGAAATTACAGGCCTCTCTCATCTTTTTAAGTGGGAGAACTTGCACAATTGGTGGCTGACTAAATACTTTTTTGCCCCACTGTAGGTATTTTCAGATTATTATTTTTGCATGGGGGTGGGTGGGTTTCTAAACTTAGGCAAATAGAAGGAGGAGGGAGGGGTTGGGTTGGTTCGTCTAGTGTGGGGAGTCTACAGCAGGGATGGCCAACTGTCATGGGACCGAAGTGGCTCGAGGGTCAGCGTTCCCATCATGCAGGGTAAGGGTCCCATCATGCAGGGCCGAAGTGGCTCGAGGGTCAGCGTTCCCATCAGCGTCGAGGGTCCCATCATGCAGGGCCGAAGTGGCTCGAGGGTCAGCGTTCCCATCATGCAGGGCCGAAGTGGCTCGAGGGTCAGCGTTCCCATCATGCAGGGTCGAAGTGGCTCGAGGGTCAGCGTTCCCATCATGCAGGGCCGAAGTGGCTCGAGGGTCAGCGTTCCCATCATGCAGGGTCGAAGTGGCTCGAGGGTCAGCGTTCCCATCATGCAGGGCCGAAGTGGCTCGAGGGTCAGCGTTCCCATCATGCAGGGTCGAAGTGGCTCGAGGGTCAGCGTTCCCATCATGCAGGGCCGAAGTGGCTCGAGGGTCAGCGTTCCCATCATGCAGGGCCGAAGTGGCTCGAGGGTCAGCGTTCCCATCATGCAGGGCGAAGAAGTGGCTCGAAGTGGCTCGAGGGTCAGCGTTCCCATCATGCAGGGTCGAAGTGGCTCGAGGGTCAGCGTTCCCATCATGCAGGGTCGAAGTGGCTCGAGGGTCAGCGTTCCCATCATGCAGGGTCGAAGTGGCTCGAGGGTCAGCGTTCCCATCATGCAGGGTCGAAGTGGCTCGAGGATCAGCGTTCCCATCATGCAGGGTCGAAGTGGCTCGAGGGTCAGCGTTCCCATCATGCAGGGTCGAAGTGGCTCGAGGGTCAGCGTTCCCATCATGCAGGGCCGAAGTGGCTCGAGGGTCAGCGTTCCCATCATGCAGGGTCGAAGTGTCTCGAGGGTCAGCGTTCCCATCATGCAGGGCCGATCAGCGTTCCCATCATGCAGGGAGTGGGATCAGCGTTCCCATCATGCAGGGCCGAAGTGGCTCGAGGGTCAGTGTTCCCATCATGCAGGGCCGAAGTGGCTCGAGGATCAGCGTTCCCATCATGCAGGGTCGAAGTGGCTCGAGGGTCAGCGTTCCCATCATGCAGGGCCGAAGTGGCTCGAGGATCAGCGTTCCCATCATGCAGGGCCGAAGTGGCTCGAGGGTCAGCGTTCCCATCATGCAGGGCCGAAGTGGCTCGAGGGTCAGTGTTCCCATCATGCAGGGCCGAAGTGGCTCGAGGGTCAGCGTTCCCATCATGCAGGGTCAAGTGGCTCGAGGGTCAGCGTTCCCATCATGCAGGGTCGAAGTGGCTCGAGGGTCAGCGTTCCCATCATGCAGGGCCGAAGTGGCTCGAGGGTCAGCGTTCCCATCATGCAGGGTCAAGTGGCTCGAGGGTCAGATAACCCATCATGCAGGGTCGAAGTGGCTCGAGGATCAGCGTTCCCATCATGCAGGGTCGAAGTGGCTCGAGGGTCAGCGTTCCCATCATGCAGGGTCGAAGTGGCTCGAGGGTCAGCGTTCCCCATCATGCAGGGCCGAAGTGGCTCGAGGGTCAGCGTTCCCATCATGCAGGGTCGAAGTGTCTCGAGGGTCAGCGTTCCCATCATGCAGGGCCGATCAGCGTTCCCATCATGCAGGGCCGAAGTGGCTCGAGGATCAGCGTTCCCATCATGCAGGGCCGAAGTGGCTCGAGGGTCAGTGTTCCCATCATGCAGGGCCGAAGTGGCTCGAGGATCAGCGTTCCCATCATGCAGGGTCGAAGTGGCTCGAGGGTCAGCGTTCCCATCATGCAGGGCCGAAGTGGCTCGAGGATCAGCGTTCCCATCATGCAGGGCCGAAGTGGCTCGAGGGTCAGCGTTCCCATCATGCAGGGCCGAAGTGGCTCGAGGGTCAGTGTTCCCATCATGCAGGGCCGAAGTGGCTCGAGGGTCAGCGTTCCCATCATGCAGGGTCAAGTGGCTCGAGGGTCAGCGTTCCCATCATGCAGGGCCGAAGTGGCTCGAGGGTCAGCGTTCCCATCATGCAGGGCCGAAGTGGCTCGAGGGTCAGCGTTCCCATCATGCAGGGCCGAAGTGGCTCGAGGGTCAGCGTTCCCAGCATGCAGGGTCGAAGTGGCTCGAGGGTCAGCGTTCCCATCATGCAGGGCCGAAGTGGCTCGAGGGTCAGATAACCCATCATGCAGGGTCGAAGTGGCTCGAGGGTCAGCGTTCCCATCATGCAGGGCCGAAGTGGCTTGAGGGTCAGCGTTCCCATCATGCAGGGTCGAAGTGGCTCGAGGATCAGCGTTCCCATCATGCAGGGCCGAAGTGGCTCGAGGGTCAGATAACCCATCATGCAGGGCCGATGTGGCTCGAGGTCAGCGTTCCCATCATGCAGGGCCGATGTGGCTCGAGGATCAGCGTTCCCATCATGCAGGGCCGAAGTGGCTCGAGGGTCAGATAACCCATCATGCAGGGCCGATGTGGCTCGAGGGTCAGATAACCCATCATGCAGGGTCGAAGTGGCTCGAGGGTCAGATAACCCATCATGCAGGGTCGAAGTGGCTCGAGGGTCAGATAACCCATCATGCAGGGCCGATGTGGCTCGAGGGTCAGATAACCCATCATGCAGGGTCGAAGTGGCTCGAGGGTCAGATAACCCATCATGCAGGGCCGAAGTGGCTCGAGGGTCAGATAACCCATCATGCAGGGTCGAAGTGGCTCGAGGGTCAGATAACCCATCATGCAGGGCCGATGTGGCTCGAGGGTCAGATAACCCATCATGCAGGGCCGATGTGGCTCGAGGGTCAGATAACCCATCATGCAGGGCCGATGTGGCTCGAGGGTCAGATAACCCATCATGCAGGGTCGAAGTGGCTCGAGGGTCAGATAACCCATCATGCAGGGCCGATGTGGCTCGAGGGTCAGATAACCCATCATGCAGGGCCGAAGTGGCTCGAGGGTCAGATAACCCATCATGCAGGGCCGAAGTGGCTCGAGGGTCAGCGTTCCCATCATGCAGGGCCGATGTGGCTCGAGGATCAGCGTTCCCATCATGCAGGGTCGAAGTGGCTCGAGGGTCAGCGTTCCCATCATGCAGGGCCGAAGTGGCTCGAGGGTCAGCGTTCCCATCATGCAGGGCCGAAGTGGCTTGAGGGTCAGCGTTCCCATCATGCAGGGTCGAAGTGGCTCGAGGGTCAGCGTTCCCATCATGCAGGGCCGAAGTGGCTTGAGGGTCAGCGTTCCCATCATGCAGGGTCGAAGTGGCTCGAGGGTCAGCGTTCCCATCATGCAGGGTCGAAGTGGCTCGAGGGTCAGCGTTCCCATCATGCAGGGTCGAAGTGGCTCGAGGATCAGCGTTCCCATCATGCAGGGTCGAAGTGGCTCGAGGATCAGCGTTCCCATCATGCAGGGCCGAAGTGTCTCGAGGATCAGCGTTCCCATCATGCAGGGTCGAAGTGGCTCGAGGGTCAGCGTTCCCATCATGCAGGGCCGAAGTGGCTCGAGGGTCAGCGTTCCCATCATGCAGGGCCGAAGTGGCTCGAGGGTCAGCGTTCCCATCATGCAGGGCCGAAGTGGCTCGAGGGTCAGCGTTCCCATCATGCAGGGCCGAAGTGGCTCGAGGGTCAGCGTTCCCATCATGCAGGGCCGAAGTGGCTCGAGGATCAGCGTTCCCATCATGCAGGGCCGATGTGGCTCGAGGGTCAGCGTTCCCATCATGCAGGGTCAAGTGGCTCGAGGGTCAGCGTTCCCATCATGCAGGGCCGAAGTGGCTCGAGGATCAGCGTTCCCATCATGCAGGGTCGAAGTGGCTCGAGGGTCAGCGTTCCCATCATGCAGGGCCGAAGTGGCTCGAGGATCAGCGTTCCCATCATGCAGGGTCGAAGTGGCTCGAGGGTCAGCGTTCCCATCATGCAGGGCCGAAGTGGCTCGAGGGTCAGCGTTCCCATCATGCAGGGCCGATGTGGCTCGAGGGTCAGCGTTCCCATCATGCAGGGTCAAGTGGCTCGAGGGTCAGCGTTCCCATCATGCAGGGTCGAAGTGGCTCGAGGATCAGCGTTCCCATCATGCAGGGCCGATGTGGCTCGAGGGTCAGCGTTCCCATCATGCAGGGTCAAGTGGCTCGAGGGTCAGCGTTCCCATCATGCAGGGTCGAAGTGGCTCGAGGATCAGCGTTCCCATCATGCAGGGTCGAAGTGGCTCGAGGATCAGCGTTCCCATCATGCAGGGCCGAAGTGGCTCGAGGGTCAGCGTTCCCATCATGCAGGGCCGAAGTGGCTCGAGGGTCAGCGTTCCCATCATGCAGGGCCGAAGTGGCTCGAGGGTCAGCGTTCCCATCATGCAGGGTCGAAGTGGCTCGAGGGTCAGCGTTCCCATCATGCAGGGTCGAAGTGGCTCGAGGTCAGCGTTCCCATCATGCAGGGCCGAAGTGGCTCGAGGGTCAGCGTTCCCATCATGCAGGGTCGAAGTGTCTCGAGGGTCAGCGTTCCCATCATGCAGGGCCGATCAGCGTTCCCATCATGCAGGGCCGAAGTGGCTCGAGGATCAGCGTTCCCATCATGCAGGGCCGAAGTGGCTCGAGGGTCAGTGTTCCCATCATGCAGGGCCGAAGTGGCTCGAGGATCAGCGTTCCCATCATGCAGGGTCGAAGTGGCTCGAGGGTCAGCGTTCCCATCATGCAGGGCCGAAGTGGCTCGAGGATCAGCGTTCCCATCATGCAGGGCCGAAGTGGCTCGAGGGTCAGCGTTCCCATCATGCAGGGCCGAAGTGGCTCGAGGGTCAGTGTTCCCATCATGCAGGGCCGAAGTGGCTCGAGGGTCAGCGTTCCCATCATGCAGGGTCAAGTGGCTCGAGGGTCAGCGTTCCCATCATGCAGGGTCGAAGTGGCTCGAGGGTCAGCGTTCCCATCATGCAGGGCCGAAGTGGCTCGAGGGTCAGCGTTCCCATCATGCAGGGTCAAGTGGCTCGAGGGTCAGATAACCCATCATGCAGGGTCGAAGTGGCTCGAGGATCAGCGTTCCCATCATGCAGGGTCGAAGTGGCTCGAGGGTCAGCGTTCCCATCATGCAGGGTCGAAGTGGCTCGAGGGTCAGCGTTCCCATCATGCAGGGCCGAAGTGGCTCGAGGGTCAGCGTTCCCATCATGCAGGGTCGAAGTGTCTCGAGGGTCAGCGTTCCCATCATGCAGGGCCGATCAGCGTTCCCATCATGCAGGGCCGAAGTGGCTCGAGGATCAGCGTTCCCATCATGCAGGGCCGAAGTGGCTCGAGGGTCAGTGTTCCCATCATGCAGGGCCGAAGTGGCTCGAGGATCAGCGTTCCCATCATGCAGGGTCGAAGTGGCTCGAGGGTCAGCGTTCCCATCATGCAGGGCCGAAGTGGCTCGAGGATCAGCGTTCCCATCATGCAGGGCCGAAGTGGCTCGAGGGTCAGCGTTCCCATCATGCAGGGCCGAAGTGGCTCGAGGGTCAGTGTTCCCATCATGCAGGGCCGAAGTGGCTCGAGGGTCAGCGTTCCCATCATGCAGGGTCAAGTGGCTCGAGGGTCAGCGTTCCCATCATGCAGGGCCGAAGTGGCTCGAGGGTCAGCGTTCCCATCATGCAGGGCCGAAGTGGCTCGAGGGTCAGCGTTCCCATCATGCAGGGCCGAAGTGGCTCGAGGGTCAGCGTTCCCAGCATGCAGGGTCGAAGTGGCTCGAGGGTCAGCGTTCCCATCATGCAGGGCCGAAGTGGCTCGAGGGTCAGATAACCCATCATGCAGGGTCGAAGTGGCTCGAGGGTCAGCGTTCCCATCATGCAGGGCCGAAGTGGCTTGAGGGTCAGCGTTCCCATCATGCAGGGTCGAAGTGGCTCGAGGATCAGCGTTCCCATCATGCAGGGCCGAAGTGGCTCGAGGGTCAGATAACCCATCATGCAGGGCCGATGTGGCTCGAGGGTCAGCGTTCCCATCATGCAGGGCCGATGTGGCTCGAGGATCAGCGTTCCCATCATGCAGGGCCGAAGTGGCTCGAGGGTCAGATAACCCATCATGCAGGGCCGATGTGGCTCGAGGGTCAGATAACCCATCATGCAGGGTCGAAGTGGCTCGAGGGTCAGATAACCCATCATGCAGGGTCGAAGTGGCTCGAGGGTCAGATAACCCATCATGCAGGGCCGATGTGGCTCGAGGGTCAGATAACCCATCATGCAGGGTCGAAGTGGCTCGAGGGTCAGATAACCCATCATGCAGGGCCGAAGTGGCTCGAGGGTCAGATAACCCATCATGCAGGGTCGAAGTGGCTCGAGGGTCAGATAACCCATCATGCAGGGCCGATGTGGCTCGAGGGTCAGATAACCCATCATGCAGGGTCGAAGTGGCTCGAGGGTCAGATAACCCATCATGCAGGGTCGAAGTGGCTCGAGGGTCAGATAACCCATCATGCAGGGCCGATGTGGCTCGAGGGTCAGATAACCCATCATGCAGGGCCGATGTGGCTCGAGGATCAGCGTTCCCATCATGCAGGGTCGAAGTGGCTCGAGGGTCAGATAACCCATCATGCAGGGCCGAAGTGGCTCGAGGGTCAGCGTTCCCATCATGCAGGGCCGAAGTGGCTCGAGGGTCAGCGTTCCCATCATGCAGGGCCGATGTGGCTCGAGGATCAGCGTTCCCATCATGCAGGGTCGAAGTGGCTCGAGGGTCAGCGTTCCCATCATGCAGGGCCGAAGTGGCTCGAGGGTCAGCGTTCCCATCATGCAGGGCCGAAGTGGCTTGAGGGTCAGCGTTCCCATCATGCAGGGTCGAAGTGGCTCGAGGGTCAGCGTTCCCATCATGCAGGGCCGAAGTGGCTTGAGGGTCAGCGTTCCCATCATGCAGGGTCGAAGTGGCTCGAGGGTCAGCGTTCCCATCATGCAGGGTCGAAGTGGCTCGAGGGTCAGCGTTCCCATCATGCAGGGTCGAAGTGGCTCGAGGATCAGCGTTCCCATCATGCAGGGTCGAAGTGGCTCGAGGATCAGCGTTCCCATCATGCAGGGCCGAAGTGTCTCGAGGATCAGCGTTCCCATCATGCAGGGTCGAAGTGGCTCGAGGGTCAGCGTTCCCATCATGCAGGGCCGAAGTGGCTCGAGTGGGGTCAGCGTTCCCATCATGCAGGGCCGAAGTGGCTCGAGGGTCAGCGTTCCCATCATGCAGGGCCGAAGTGGCTCGAGGGTCAGCGTTCCCATCATGCAGGGCCGAAGTGGCTCGAGGGTCAGCGTTCCCATCATGCAGGGCCGAAGTGGCTCGAGGATCAGCGTTCCCATCATGCAGGGCCGATGTGGCTCGAGGGTCAGCGTTCCCATCATGCAGGGTCAAGTGGCTCGAGGGTCAGCGTTCCCATCATGCAGGGCCGAAGTGGCTCGAGGATCAGCGTTCCCATCATGCAGGGTCGAAGTGGCTCGAGGGTCAGCGTTCCCATCATGCAGGGCCGAAGTGGCTCGAGGATCAGCGTTCCCATCATGCAGGGTCGAAGTGGCTCGAGGGTCAGCGTTCCCATCATGCAGGGCCGAAGTGGCTCGAGGGTCAGCGTTCCCATCATGCAGGGCCGATGTGGCTCGAGGGTCAGCGTTCCCATCATGCAGGGTCAAGTGGCTCGAGGGTCAGCGTTCCCATCATGCAGGGTCGAAGTGGCTCGAGGATCAGCGTTCCCATCATGCAGGGCCGATGTGGCTCGAGGGTCAGCGTTCCCATCATGCAGGGTCAAGTGGCTCGAGGGTCAGCGTTCCCATCATGCAGGGTCGAAGTGGCTCGAGGATCAGCGTTCCCATCATGCAGGGTCGAAGTGGCTCGAGGATCAGCGTTCCCATCATGCAGGGCCGAAGTGGCTCGAGGGTCAGCGTTCCCATCATGCAGGGCCGAAGTGGCTCGAGGGTCAGCGTTCCCATCATGCAGGGCCGAAGTGGCTCGAGGGTCAGCGTTCCCATCATGCAGGGTCGAAGTGGCTCGAGGGTCAGCGTTCCCATCATGCAGGGTCGAAGTGGCTCGAGGGTCAGCGTTCCCATCATGCAGGGCCGAAGTGGCTCGAGGGTCAGCGTTCCCATCATGCAGGGTCGAAGTGTCTCGAGGGTCAGCGTTCCCATCATGCAGGGCCGATCAGCGTTCCCATCATGCAGGGCCGAAGTGGCTCGAGGATCAGCGTTCCCATCATGCAGGGCCGAAGTGGCTCGAGGGTCAGTGTTCCCATCATGCAGGGCCGAAGTGGCTCGAGGATCAGCGTTCCCATCATGCAGGGTCGAAGTGGCTCGAGGGTCAGCGTTCCCATCATGCAGGGCCGAAGTGGCTCGAGGATCAGCGTTCCCATCATGCAGGGCCGAAGTGGCTCGAGGGTCAGCGTTCCCATCATGCAGGGCCGAAGTGGCTCGAGGGTCAGTGTTCCCATCATGCAGGGCCGAAGTGGCTCGAGGGTCAGCGTTCCCATCATGCAGGGTCAAGTGGCTCGAGGGTCAGCGTTCCCATCATGCAGGGTCGAAGTGGCTCGAGGGTCAGCGTTCCCATCATGCAGGGCCGAAGTGGCTCGAGGGTCAGCGTTCCCATCATGCAGGGTCAAGTGGCTCGAGGGTCAGATAACCCATCATGCAGGGTCGAAGTGGCTCGAGGATCAGCGTTCCCATCATGCAGGGTCGAAGTGGCTCGAGGGTCAGCGTTCCCATCATGCAGGGTCGAAGTGGCTCGAGGGTCAGCGTTCCCATCATGCAGGGCCGAAGTGGCTCGAGGGTCAGCGTTCCCATCATGCAGGGTCGAAGTGTCTCGAGGGTCAGCGTTCCCATCATGCAGGGCCGATCAGCGTTCCCATCATGCAGGGCCGAAGTGGCTCGAGGGTCAGATAACCCATCATGCAGGGCCGATGTGGCTCGAGGATCAGCGTTCCCATCATGCAGGGCCGAAGTGGCTCGAGGGTCAGCGTTCCCATCATGCAGGGCCGATGTGGCTCGAGGATCAGCGTTCCCATCATGCAGGGTCGAAGTGGCTCGAGGGTCAGCGTTCCCATCATGCAGGGCCGAAGTGGCTCGAGGGTCAGCGTTCCCATCATGCAGGGCCGAAGTGGCTTGAGGGTCAGCGTTCCCATCATGCAGGGTCGAAGTGGCTCGAGGGTCAGCGTTCCCATCATGCAGGGCCGAAGTGGCTTGAGGGTCAGCGTTCCCATCATGCAGGGTCGAAGTGGCTCGAGGGTCAGCGTTCCCATCATGCAGGGTCGAAGTGGCTCGAGGGTCAGCGTTCCCATCATGCAGGGTCGAAGTGGCTCGAGGATCAGCGTTCCCATCATGCAGGGTCGAAGTGGCTCGAGGATCAGCGTTCCCATCATGCAGGGCCGAAGTGTCTCGAGGATCAGCGTTCCCATCATGCAGGGTCGAAGTGGCTCGAGGGTCAGCGTTCCCATCATGCAGGGCCGAAGTGGCTCGAGGGTCAGCGTTCCCATCATGCAGGGCCGAAGTGGCTCGAGGGTCAGCGTTCCCATCATGCAGGGCCGAAGTGGCTCGAGGGTCAGCGTTCCCATCATGCAGGGCCGAAGTGGCTCGAGGGTCAGCGTTCCCATCATGCAGGGCCGAAGTGGCTCGAGGATCAGCGTTCCCATCATGCAGGGCCGATGTGGCTCGAGGGTCAGCGTTCCCATCATGCAGGGTCAAGTGGCTCGAGGGTCAGCGTTCCCATCATGCAGGGCCGAAGTGGCTCGAGGATCAGCGTTCCCATCATGCAGGGTCGAAGTGGCTCGAGGGTCAGCGTTCCCATCATGCAGGGCCGAAGTGGCTCGAGGATCAGCGTTCCCATCATGCAGGGTCGAAGTGGCTCGAGGGTCAGCGTTCCCATCATGCAGGGCCGAAGTGGCTCGAGGGTCAGCGTTCCCATCATGCAGGGCCGATGTGGCTCGAGGGTCAGCGTTCCCATCATGCAGGGTCAAGTGGCTCGAGGGTCAGCGTTCCCATCATGCAGGGTCGAAGTGGCTCGAGGATCAGCGTTCCCATCATGCAGGGCCGATGTGGCTCGAGGGTCAGCGTTCCCATCATGCAGGGTCAAGTGGCTCGAGGGTCAGCGTTCCCATCATGCAGGGTCGAAGTGGCTCGAGGATCAGCGTTCCCATCATGCAGGGTCGAAGTGGCTCGAGGATCAGCGTTCCCATCATGCAGGGCCGAAGTGGCTCGAGGGTCAGCGTTCCCATCATGCAGGGCCGAAGTGGCTCGAGGGTCAGCGTTCCCATCATGCAGGGCCGAAGTGGCTCGAGGGTCAGCGTTCCCATCATGCAGGGCCGAAGTGGCTCGAGGGTCAGCGTTCCCATCATGCAGGGCCGAAGTGGCTCGAGGGTCAGCGTTCCCATCATGCAGGGCCGAAGTGGCTCGAGGATCAGCGTTCCCATCATGCAGGGCCGAAGTGGCTCGAGGGTCAGCGTTCCCATCATGCAGGGCCGATGTGGCTCGAGGATCAGCGTTCCCATCATGCAGGGTCGAAGTGGCTCGAGGGTCAGCTTTCCCATCATGCAGGGCCGATGTGGCTCGAGGATCAGCGTTCCCATCATGCAGGGCCGAAGTGGCTCGAGGGTCAGCGTTCCCATCATGCAGGGTCGAAGTGGCTCGAGGATCAGCGTTCCCATCATGCAGGGCCGAAGTGGCTCGAGGGTCAGTGTTCCCATCATGCAGGGCCGATGTGGCTCGAGGGTCAGCGTTCCCATCATGCAGGGCCGATGTGGCTCGAGGGTCAGTGTTCCCATCATGCAGGGCCGAAGTGGCTCGAGGGTCAGCGTTCCCATCATGCAGGGCCGAAGTGGCTCGAGGATCAGCGTTCCCATCATGCAGGGCCGATGTGGCTGAAGGGTCAGCGTTCCCATCATGCAGGGTCGAAGTGTCTCGAGGGTCAGCGTTCCCATCATGCAGGGCCGATCAGCGTTCCCATCATGCAGGGTCGAAGTGGCTCGAGGGTCAGCGTTCCCATCATGCAGGGCCGATGTGGCTCGAGGGTCAGCGTTCCCATCATGCAGGGTCAAGTGGCTCGAGGGTCAGCGTTCCCATCATGCAGGGTCGAAGTGGCTCGAGGATCAGCGTTCCCATCATGCAGGGCCGATGTGGCTCGAGGGTCAGCGTTCCCATCATGCAGGGTCAAGTGGCTCGAGGGTCAGCGTTCCCATCATGCAGGGTCGAAGTGGCTCGAGGATCAGCGTTCCCATCATGCAGGGTCGAAGTGGCTCGAGGATCAGCGTTCCCATCATGCAGGGCCGAAGTGGCTCGAGGGTCAGCGTTCCCATCATGCAGGGCCGAAGTGGCTCGAGGGTCAGCGTTCCCATCATGCAGGGCCGAAGTGGCTCGAGGGTCAGCGTTCCCATCATGCAGGGCCGAAGTGGCTCGAGGGTCAGCGTTCCCATCATGCAGGGCCGAAGTGGCTCGAGGGTCAGCGTTCCCATCATGCAGGGCCGAAGTGGCTCGAGGATCAGCGTTCCCATCATGCAGGGCCGAAGTGGCTCGAGGGTCAGCGTTCCCATCATGCAGGGCCGATGTGGCTCGAGGATCAGCGTTCCCATCATGCAGGGTCGAAGTGGCTCGAGGGTCAGCTTTCCCATCATGCAGGGCCGATGTGGCTCGAGGATCAGCGTTCCCATCATGCAGGGCCGAAGTGGCTCGAGGGTCAGCGTTCCCATCATGCAGGGTCGAAGTGGCTCGAGGATCAGCGTTCCCATCATGCAGGGCCGAAGTGGCTCGAGGGTCAGTGTTCCCATCATGCAGGGCCGATGTGGCTCGAGGGTCAGCGTTCCCATCATGCAGGGCCGATGTGGCTCGAGGGTCAGTGTTCCCATCATGCAGGGCCGAAGTGGCTCGAGGGTCAGCGTTCCCATCATGCAGGGCCGAAGTGGCTCGAGGATCAGCGTTCCCATCATGCAGGGCCGATGTGGCTGAAGGGTCAGCGTTCCCATCATGCAGGGTCGAAGTGTCTCGAGGGTCAGCGTTCCCATCATGCAGGGCCCATCCCATCATGCAGGGTCGAAGTGTCTCGAGGGTCAGCGTTCCCATCATGCAGGGCCGATCAGCGTTCCCATCATGCAGGGTCGAAGTGGCTCGAGGATCAGCGTTCCCATCATGCAGGGTCGAAGTGGCTCGAGGGTCAGCGTTCCCATCATGCAGGGTCGAAGTGGCTCGAGGATCAGCGTTCCCATCATGCAGGGTCGAAGTGGCTCGAGGGTCAGCTTTCCCATCATGCAGGGTCGAAGTGTCTTCAGCGTTCCCATCATGCAGGGCCGAAGTGGCTCGAGGGTCAGCGTTCCCATCATGCAGGGTCGAAGTGGCTCGAGGGTCAGCGTTCCCATCATGCAGGGTCGAAGTGGCTCGAGGGTCAGCGTTCCCATCATGCAGGGCCGAAGTGGCTCGAGGGTCAGCTTTCCCAGCATGCAGGGTCGAAGTGGCTCGAGGGTCAGCTTTCCCAGCATGCAGGGCCAGTGGCTCGAGGGTCAGCGTTCCCATCATGAAGGGCCGAAGTGGCTCGAGGGTCAGCGTTCCCATCATGAAGGGCCGAAGTGGCTCGAGGGTCAGCGTACCCATCATGCAGGGCCGAAGTGGCTCGAGGGTCAGCTTTCCCACGCAAGATTTTCTAACAAATATACTGCAATTCCACACATTTTCAGGGTGGGGAGAAATGTTTGCAGTTTTTAATATATCTGAATGAGAGTGACTAACAGAATCAATGGGTTGACCATGCCTGCTCTACAGACACTAACTAGTCAAACCATTCCAGGCTTAGTCCATCAAAAACACCTACTGAGGTCAGCAAAAAAATACAGTTATTTGTGAATCTTTTTATATTATTCAGCAAATGTTTTAACCATTGAACGTAGACTTTAAAGGGAACTTCTATTGAACTCTATGGACTTTAAAGGGAACTTCTATTGAACTCTATGGACTCAATATTACAGTGTTGTCAATACTTTTGATAGTTTCCTATGTTTTCTGGATGCCCTGAAGCAGTGGTTCCCAACCAGGGGTACAAAGACCCCTGGGGGTATTTGGTCTATCCACAGGGGTTACTAGAGAAGACTTGTGAGACCACAGACCTAATGGTAAAATCCCTATAAGGTCTGGTCTTTCTGCAGGGCTGAGAGGTGGAGGGGTCTATAAGGTCTGGTCTTTCTGCAGGTCTGAGATGTGGAGGGGTCTATAAGGTCTGGTCTTTCTGCAGGGCTGAGAGGTGGAGGGGTCTATATGGTCTGAGAGGTGGAGGGGTCTATATGGTCTGGTCTTTCTGCAGGGCTGAGAGGTGGAGGGGTCTATAAGGTCTGGTCTTTCTGCAGGGCTGAGATGTGGAGGGGTCTATAAGGTCTGGTCTTTCTGCAGGGCTGAGATGTGGAGGGGTCTATATAAGGGGGGCTGGTCTTTCTGCAGGGCTGAGATGTGGAGGGGTCTATAAGGTCTGGTCTTTCTGCAGGGCTGAGATGTGGAGGGGTCTATGGTCTATGGAGGGGTCTGGTCTCTTTCTGCAGGGCTGAGATGTGGAGGGGTCTATAGGTCTGGTCTGAGAGGTGGAGGGGTCTATAAGGTCTGGTCTTTCTGCAGGGCTGAGATGTGGAGGGGTCTATAAGGTCTGGTCTTTCTGCAGGGCTGAGATGTGGAGGGGTCTATATGGTCTGAGAGGTGGAGGGGTCTATAAGGTCTGGACTTTCTGCAGGGCTGAGAGGTGGAGGGGTCTATAAGGTCTGGTCTTTCTGCAGGGCTGAGAGGTGGAGGGGTCTATAAGGTCTGGTCTTTCTGCAGGGCTGAGATGTGGAGGGGTCTATAAGGGCTGGTCTTTCTGCAGGGCTGAGATGTGGAGGGGTCTATACGGTCTGGTCTTTCGGCAGGGCTGAGATGTGGAGGGGTCTATATGGTCTGGTCTTTCTGCAGGGCTGAGAGGTGGAGGGGTCTATATGGTCTGAGATGTGGAGGGGTCTATAAGGTCTGGTCTTTCTGCAGGGCTGAGATGTGGAGGGGTCTATAAGGGCTGGTCTTTCGGCAGGGCTGAGATGTGGAGGGGTCTATATGGTCTGGTCTTTCTGCAGGGCTGAGAGGTGGAGGGGTCTATAAGGTCTGGTCTTTCTGCAGGGCTGAGATGTGGAGGGGTCTATAAGGTCTGGTCTTTCTGCAGGGCTGAGATGTGGAGGGGTCTATATGGTCTGAGAGGTGGAGGGGTCTATATGGTCTGGTCTTTCTGCAGGGCTGAGATGTGGAGGGGTCTATATGGTCTGAGATGTGGAGGGGTCTATAAGGTCTGGTCTTTCTGCAGGGCTGAGAGGTGGAGGGGTCTATATGGTCTGAGAGGTGGAGGGGTCTATATGGTCTGGTCTTTCTGCAGGGCTGAGATGTGGAGGGGTCTATATGGTCTGGTCTTTCTGCAGGGCTGAGAGGTGGAGGGGTCTATATGGTCTGAGATGTGGAGGGGTCTATAAGGTCTGGTCTTTCTGCAGGGCTGAGATGTGGAGGGGTCTATATGGTCTGAGATGTGGAGGGGTCTATAAGGTCTGGTCTTTCTGCAGGGCTGAGATGTGGAGGGGTCTATAAGGTCTGGTCTTTCTGCAGGGCTGAGATGTGGAGGGGTCTATAAGGTCTGGTCTTTCTGCAGGGCTGAGATGTGGAGGGGTCTATATGGTCTGAGAGGTGGAGGGGTCTATAAGGTCTGGTCTTTCTGCAGGGCTGAGATGTGGAGGGGTCTATAAGGTCTGGTCTTTGTGCAGGGCTGAGATGTGGAGGGGTCTATAAGGTCTGAGAGGTGGAGGGGTCTATAAGGTCTGAGAGGTGGAGGGGTCTATAAGGTCTGAGAGGTGGAGGGGTCTATATGGTCTGAGAGGTGGAGGGGTCTATAAGGTCTGGTCTTTCTGCAGGGCTGAGAGGTGGAGGGGTCTATAATGTCTGGTCTTTCTGCAGGGCTGAGATGTGGAGGGGTGGAGGTGCTCGTCCACTCCACTCCCTCAGCTGTCCATCCTTGAAGATGAGGTTGAGAGCGGGCAGCGGAACACCAGACTCGGCCGGGGGCTGGCTGAGAGGACCGGACACTCCACTGTCAGGGTCGGGCTGACCCTGGCTGCCATCCTATAAGACACACAGGTCAGGGGTCAAGATCAGTTGTTTATAACACAGTACATTAGGCACCAAAAGGAAAAAAACGGAATAAAACAGGGCAGGAATTGTCCAATAAGAAATACCTGGAATTATCCAATACGAAACGCTAATGTACATTTTCCATTGCAAACCATTTAAAAACGTTTTCTGTTGTGTGCCCTTATGAACACGACCCAGGTACTTTCATGTAGTATGTTACCAGTACTAATGAGCCAGCTCTTTCATGTAGTATGTTACCAGTACTAATGAGCCAGCTCTTTCATGTGGTATGTTACCAGTACTAATGAGCCAGCTCTTTCATGTAGTATGTTACCAGTACTAATGAGCCAGCTCTTTCATGTAGTATGTTACCAGTACTAATGAGCCAGCTCTTTCATGTAGTATGTTACCAGTACTAATGAGCCAGCTCTTTCATGTAGTATGTTACCAGTACTAATGAGCCAGCTCTTTCATGTGGTATGTTACCAGTACTAATGAGCCAGCTCTTTCATGTGGTATGTTACCAGTACTAAGGTGCCAGCTCTTTCATGTAGTATGTTACCAGTCCTAATGAGCCAGCTCTTTCATGTGGTATGTTACCAGTACTAATGAGCCAGCTCTTTCATGTAGAATGTTACCAGTACTAATGAGCCAGCTCTTTCATGTAGTATGTTACCATTACTAATGAGCCAGCTCTTTCATGTAGTATGTTACCAGTACTAATGAGCCAGCTCTTTCATGTAGTATGTTACCAGTACTAATGAGCCAGCTCTTTCATGTAGTATGTTACCAGTACTAATGAGCCAGCTCTTTCATGTAGTATGTTACCATTACTAATGAGCCAGCTCTTTCATGTAGTATGTTACCAGTACTAATGAGCCAGCTCTTTCATGTAGTATGTTACCAGTACTAATGAGCCAGCTCTTTCATGTAGTATGTTACCAGTACTAATAAGCCAGCTCTTTCATGTAGTATGTTACCAGTACTAATGAGCCAGCTCTTTCATGTAGTATGTTACCAGTACTAATGAGCCAGCTCTTTCATGTAGTATGTTACCATTACTAATGAGCCAGCTCTTTCATGTAGTATGTTACCAGTACTAATGAGCCAGCTCTTTCATGTAGTATGTTACCAGTACTAATGAGCCAGCTCTTTCATGTAGTATGTTACCAGTACTAATGAGCCAGCTCTTTCATGTAGTATGTTACCAGTACTAATGAGCCAGCTCTTTCATGTAGTATGTTACCAGTACTAATGAGCCAGCTCTTTCATGTAGAATGTTACCAGTACTAATGAGCCAGCTCTTTCATGTAGTATGTTACCAGTACTAATGAGCCAGCTCTTTCATGTAGTATGTTACCAGTACTAATGAGCCAGCTCTTTCATGTACAGTGCCATGAAAAAGTATTTGACCCCTTTATGATTTTCTCTATTTAAAAGAAAAATTGACAGTGTTCCAGACCACTGTGTTCCCACGGTCTCTGTAGCCGATGTGAGCAAGACCTTTAAACAGGTCAACATTCACAAGGCCACAGGGCCAGACGGACTACCAAGGTGTCTACTCAGAATATGCGCTGAACAACTGGCAAGTTTCTTAAGTGAAATGTTCAACCTGCCCCTGACTGAGTCTGTAATACCTACATGTTTCAAGCAGACCCACCATAGTCCCTGTGCCCAGGAACACCAAGGTAACCTGTCTAAATGACTACCACCCTGTAGCACTCACAGCCGTAGTCATGAAATGCTGGGCTCTCCTCAACGCCATCAAATGAAAGAAAGTTCAAATATGGGAAGTACTTTCCCGTGGGACGGGACGTGTTGATCTTACTCGTTTGGTCTACTCTAGATCTTTCTCTCTCCACCCCTTGCCCACATTGTGTAACAGCCGGAGTGTTGGAACAGCGAGCTTGGTGCAAAAGGGGATGTCTTGGAATAATATTTGATATAGATCTACAGTTAGACTGGACATAAATAACTAAATCACTAGAATGACCGAGTCTGCATACTGGGATTCCTTATTATTTGGCCCTAGTGTGAAGGGAGATTATAAATTAGGATTCTGTATTCTTTTCAAAGCTGGTGTGATGTATAAATCAGATACCCATCATCAGTTATCGCAGGTTGCTATATAATATATTATAATATAATAATAATAATATAACAAGGATGACATGGGGACTATTTTCTGTTTTGCCAAACAGGCAACGTGTGAGTAATGAACATTAAGAACTCTGTTTTGTAGTTCTCGGATGAGGCAGGGCTTGAAAACTGATAAGGACTACAAAGGGAAACCCAGCCGTGAGCTGCCCAGTGACGCGGGCCTACCAGACGAGCTAAATGCCTTTTATGTTCGCTTTATTAAGGCAAGCAACACTGAAGCATGCATGAGTGCACCAGCTGTTCACACTCCACACTTCCCTTTCCCACCTGGACAAAAGGAACACCTGTTTGAGAATGCTGTTCATTGACTACAGCTCAGCATTCAACACCATAGTGTCCGCAAAGCTCATCACTAAGCTAAGGACCCTGGGACTAAACACCTCCCTCTGCAACTGGAACCTGGACTTCCTGATGGTCTGCCCCCAGGTGGTAAGGGTAGGCAACAACACATCTGCTATGCTGATCCTCAACACTGGAGCTGTGTGCTGAGTCCCTTCCTGTACGACCTGTTCACCCACGACTCCAACACCATCATTAAGTTTGATGACAACACAACAGTGAGCACCGACAATGATGAGACAGCCTATAAGGAGGATGTCAGAGACCTGGCTGTGTGGTGCAAGGACAACAACCTCTCCCTCAACGTGATCAAGACAAAGGAGCCGAGCACGACCCCATTAACATCGATGGGGCTGTAGTGGAGCGGGTCGAGAGTTAAGTTCCTTGGTGTCCACATCACTAACAAACTATCATACCAAGACAGTTGTTAGGAGGGCATGACAACACCTTTTCCTCTTCAGGAGACTGAAAAGATTTGGCATGGGTCCCCAGATGCTCAAAAGGTTCTATAGCTGCACCATCGAGAGCATCCTGACCGGTTGCATCACCGCCTGGTATGGCAACTGCTCGGCATCTGACCGTAAGGGACTACAGAGGGTAGCGTGTATGGCTCAGTACTTCCTGACATCCAGGACCTATATACTAGGCGGTGTCAGAGGAAGGCCCCCAAAATTGTCAAAGACTCCTGTCACCCAAGTCATAGACTGTTTTCTCTGCTACTACACAGGAAGTGGTACCGGAGCGCCAAGTCTCGGACCAAAAGGCTCCTGAGCAGCTTCTATCCCCAAGCCAGAAGACTGCTGAACAATTAATCAAATAGCCACCCGGACTACTTACATTGACCCCCCTTTGTTTTTACACTACCGCTACTCGCCGTTTATTATCTATGCATATACACTTTACAAATTTCGTCGATTGACTCGGTACCTCCTGTATATAGCCTTGTTATTGTTATGTACATTTCTTGTGTTACTTTTTGATAATGTAGATGTAGTTTTACTTTAGTATATTTAGTAAATATTTATTGAACTACATTGTTGGTTACGGGCTTGTAAGTAAACATTTCACTGTCAGGTCTACTACACCTGTTGTATTCAGCATTTCACTGTGAGGTCTACCACACCTGTTGTATTCAGCATTTCACTGTGAGGTCTACTACACCTGTTGTATTCAGCATTTCACTGTAAGGTCTACTACACCTGTTGTATTCAGCATTTCACTGTGAGGTCTACTACACCTGTTGTATTCAGCATTTCACT
Source organism: Oncorhynchus keta (assembly GCF_023373465.1). Taxonomy (NCBI): domain Eukaryota; kingdom Metazoa; phylum Chordata; class Actinopteri; order Salmoniformes; family Salmonidae; genus Oncorhynchus; species Oncorhynchus keta. The sequence continues at coordinate 1,431,138 of NC_068439.1, read as the reverse complement.
GTGAGGTCTACTACACCTGTTGTATTCAGCATTTCACTGTGAGATCTACTACACCTGTTGTATTCAGCATTTCACTGTGAGGTCTACTACACCTGTTGTATTCAGCATTTCACTGTGAGGTCTACTACACCTGTTGTATTCAGCATTTCACTGTAAGGTCTACTACACCTGTTGTATTCAGCATTTCACTGTGAGGTCTATTACACCTGTTGTATTCAGCATTTCACTGTAAGGTCAACACCAGCTGTATTCAGCATTTCACTGTGAGGTCTACTACACCTGTTGTATTCAGCATTTCACTGTAAGGTCTACTACACCTGTTGTATTCAGCATTTCACTGTGAGGTCTATTACACCTGTTGTATTCAGCATTTCACTGTAAGGTCAACACCAGCTGTATTCAGCATTTCACTGTGAGGTCTACTACACCTGTTGTGTTCAGCATTTCACTGTGAGGTCTACTACACCTGTTGTATTCAGCATTTCACTGTGAGGTCTACTACACCTGTTGTATTCAGCATTTCACTGTGAGGTCTACTACACCTGTTGTATTCAGCATTTCACTGTGAGGTCTACTACACCTGTTGTATTCAGCATTTCACGGAAAGGTCTACTACACCTGTTGGATTCAGCATTTCACTGTGAGGTCTACTACACCTGTTGGATTCAGCATTTCACTGTGAGGTCTACTACACCTGTTGTATTCAGCATTTCACTGTGAGGTCTACTACACCTGTTGTGTTCAGCATTTCACTGTGAGGTCTACTACACCTGTTGTGTTCAGCATTTCACTGTGAGGTCTACTACACCTGTTGTATTCAGCATTTCACTGTGAGGTCTACTACACCTGTTGTATTCAGCATTTCACTGTGAGGTCTACTACACCTGTTGTATTCAGCATTTCACTGTGAGGTCTACTACACCTGTTGTATTCAGCATTTCACTGTGAGGTCTACTACACCTGTTGTATTCAGCATTTCACTGTGAGGTCTACTACACCTGTTGTATTCAGCATTTCACTGTGAGGTCTACTACACCTGTTGTATTCATCATTTCACTGTGAGGTCTACTACACCTGTTGTATTCAGCATTTCACTGTGAGGTCTACTACACCTGTTGTATTCAGCATTTCACTGTAAGGTCTACTACACCTGTTGTATTCAACATTTCACTGTGAGGTCTACTACACCTGTTGTATTCAGCATTTCACTGTGAGGTCTACTACACCTGTTGTATTCAGCATTTCACTGTGAGGTCTACTACACCTGTTGTATTCAGCATTTCACTGTAAGGTCTACTACACCTGTTGTATTGATATACGTACAGTGGGGCAGTATTTAGTCAACCACCAATTGTGCAAGTTTATTTTAGGAAAGAATGAATGGGGCCATGTATCGTGAGATTTTGAGTGAAAACCTCCTTCCATCGGCGAGGGCATTGAAGATGAAACGTGGCTGGGTCTTTCAGCATGACAGTGATCCCAAACACACCGCCCGGGCAATGAAGGAGTGGCTTCGTAAGAAGCATTTCAAGGTCCTGGAGTGGCCTAGCCAGTCTCCAGATCTCAACCCCATAGAAAATCTTTGGAGGGAGTTGAAAGTCCGTGTTGCCCAGCAACAGCCCCAAAACATCACTGCTCTAGAGGAGATCTGCATGGAGGAATGGGCCAAAATACCAGCAACACTGTGTGAAAACCTTGAGAAGACTTACAGAAAACTTTTGACCTCTATCATTGCCATCAAAGGGTATATAACAAAGTATTGAGATAAACTTTTGTTATTGACCAAATACTTATTTTCCACCATAATTTGCAAATAAATTCATTAAAAATCCTACAATGTGATTTTCTGGATTTTTTTTCTCTCATTTTGTCTGTCATAGTTGAATTGTACCTATGATGGAAATTACAGGCCTCTCATCTTTTTAAGTGGGAGAACTTGCACAATTGGTGGCTGACTAAAGACTTTTTTGCCCCACTGTATGTATATTGATATATGGATATATCTATATTGATATATGGATATTGATATATGGATATTGATATATGGATATATGTATATATGGATATTGATATATGGATATATGTATATTGATATATGGATATTGATATTGATATATGGATATATGTATATTGATATATGGATATTGATATATGGATATATGTATATATGGATATTGATATATGGATATGGATATTGATATATGGATATGTGTATATGGATATTGATATATGTATATTGATATATGGATATTGATATATGTATATTGATATATGGATATTGATATATGTATATTGATATATGGATATATGTATATATGGATATTGATATATGGATATTGATATATGGATATATGTATATATGTATATGTATATTGATATATGGATATATGTATATGTATATGGATATATGTATATTAATATATGGATATTGATATATGGATATTGATATATGGATATGTGTATATTAATATATGGATATTGATATATGGATATATGGATATTGATATATGGATATGGATATGTGTATATGGATATTGATATATGGATATTGATATATGGATATATGTATATGGATATTGATATATGTATATTGATATATGGATATATGTATATGGATATTGATATATGTATATGTGTATATGGATATTGATATATGGATATATGGATATTGATATATGGATATGGATATGTGTATATGGATATTGATATATGGATATTGATATATGGATATATGTATATGGATATTGATATATGTATATTGATATATGGATATATGTATATGGATATATGTATATGGATATATGTATATTAATATATGGATATTGATATATGGATATATGTATATTAATATATGGATATTGATATATGGATATTGATATATGGATATATGTATATGTATATGGATATTGATATATGGATATGTATATGGATATTGATATATGGATATGTGTATATTAATATATGGATATTGATATATGGATATATGTATATTAATATATGGATATTGATATATGGATATTGATATATGGATATGTGTATATGGATATTGATATATGTATATTGATATATGGATATATGTATATGGATATATGTATATGGATATATGTATATTAATATATGGATATTGATATATGTATATTGATATATGGATATATGTATATGGATATATGGATATTGATATATGTATATTGATATATGGATATATGTATATGGATATATGTATATTAATATATGTATATGAATATATGGATATTAATATATGGATATATGTATATGGATATATGTATATTAATATATGGATATTGATATATGGATATATGTATATGGATATATGTATATTAATATATGGATATTGATATATGGATATATGTATATGGATATATGTATATTAATATATGGATATTGATATATGGATATATGTATATGGATATATGTATATTAATATATGGATATTGATATATGGATATATGAATATGGATATATGTATATTAATATATGGATATTGATATATGGATATATGTATATTAATATATGGATATTGATATATGGATATATGTATATGGATATTGATATATGGATATATGTATATTAATATATGGATATTGATATATGGATATATGTATATGGATATTGATATATGGATATTGATATATGTATATTGATATATGGATATGGATATATGGATATGGATATATGGATATGGATATATGGATATTGATATATGGATATTGATATATTGATATATGTATATTAATATATGGATATATTGATATATGGATATATGTATATGGATATTGATATATGGATATGGATATATGTATATGGATATATGTATATGGATATATGGATACTGATATATGGATATTGATATATGGATATTGATATATGGATATGGATATATGTATATGGATATATGTATATTGATATATGGATATTGATATATGTATATGTATATGGATATATGTATATTAATATATGGATATTGATATATGGATATATGTATATTAATATATGGATATTGATATATGGATATATGTATATGGATATATGTATATTAATATATGGATATTGATATATGGATATTGATATATGGATATATGTATATGTATATGGATATTGATATATGGATATGTGTATATGGATATTGATATATGGATATGTGTATATTAATATATGGATATTGATATATGGATATATGTATATTAATATATGGATATTGATATATGGATATTGATATATGGATATGTGTATATGGATATTGATATATGTATATTGATATATGGATATATGTATATGGATATATGTATATGGATATATGTATATTAATATATGGATATTGATATATGGATATATGTATATTAATATATGGATATTGATATATGGATATATGTATATGGATATATGGATATTAATATATGGATATTGATATATGGATATATGTATATGGATATATGTATATTAATATATGGATATTGATATATGGATATATGTATATTAATATATGGATATTGATATATGGATATATGTATATGGATATTGATATATGGATATTGATATATGGATATATGTATATTAATATATGGATATTGATATATGGATATATGTATATGGATATTGATATATGGATATTGATATATGTATATTGATATATGGATATGGATATATGGATATGGATATATGGATATGGATATATGGATATTGATATATGGATATTGATATATTGATATATGTATATTAATATATGGATATATTGATATATGGATATATGTATATGGATATTGATATATGGATATGGATATATGTATATGGATATATGTATATGGATATATGGATACTGATATATGGATATTGATATATGGATATTGATATATGGATATGGATATATGTATATGTATATGGATATATGGATATTGATATATGGATATTGATATATGTATATGTATATGGATATATGTATATTAATATATGGATATTGATATATGGATATATGTATATTAATATATGGATATTGATATATGGATATATGTATATGGATATATGTATATTGATATATGTATATGGATATATGGATATTGATATATGGATATTGATATATTGATATATGTATATGGATATTGATATATGTATATGGATATATGTATATTGATATATGTATATGGATATATGTATATGGATATATGTATATGGATATATGGATATTGATATATGTATATGGATATATGGATATTGATATATGGATATTGATATATGGATATTGATATATGGATATTGATATATGGATATGGATATATGTATATGTATATGGATATATGTATATTGATATATGGATATTGATATATGGATATTGATATATGTATATGTATATGGATATATGTATATTAATATATGGATATTGATATATGGATATATGTATATTAATATATGGATATTGATATATGGATATATGTATATGGATATTGATATATGTATATGGATATATGTATATTGATATATGTATATGGATATATGGATATTGATATATGGATATTGATATATTGATATTGATATATTGATATATGTATATTGATATATGGATATATTGATATATGGATATATGGATATATGGATATTGATATATGGATATATGTATATGGGATATATGTATATGGATATTGATATATGGATATTGATATATGTATATTGATATATGGATATATGGATATATGTAAATGGATATATGTATATGTATATTGATATATGTATATTGATATATGTATATTGATATATGGATATATGGATATTGATATATGTATATTGATATATGGATATATGGATATTGATATATGTATATTGATATATGTATATGGATATATGGATATTGATATATGGATATTGATATATGTATATGGATATATGTATATTGATATATGGATATTGATATATGGATATTGATATATTGATATTGATATATTGATATATGTATATTGATATATGGATATTGATATATGGATATATGGATATTGATATATGGATATATGTATATGGATATTGATATATGTATATGGATATGGATATATGTATATGGATATATGTATATTGATATATGGATATTGATATATGGATATTGATATATGGATATATGTATATGGATATTGATATATGTATATGGATATATGTATATTGATATATGTATATGGATATATGTATATGGATATATGTATATGGATATATGGATATTGATATATGTATATGGATATATGTATATGGATATATGGATATTGATATATGGATATTGATATATGGATATGGATATATGTATATGTATATATGTATATTGATATATGGATATTGATATATGGATATTGATATATGGATATTGATATATGGATATTGATATATGTATATGTATATGGATATATGTATATTAATATATGGATATTGATATATGGATATATGTATATTAATATATGGATATTGATATATGGATATATGTATATGGATATTGATATATGTATATGGATATATGTATATTGATATATGTATATGGATATATGGATATTGATATATTGATATTGATATATTGATATATGTATATTGATATATGGATATATTGATATATGGATATATGGATATATGGATATTGATATATGGATATATGTATATGGGTATATGTATATGGATATTGATATATGGATATTGATATATGTATATTGATATATGGATATATGGATATATGTAAATGGATATATGTATATGGATATTGATATATGTATATTGATATATGTATATTGATATATGGATATATGTATATTGATATATGTATATTGATATATGGATATATGGATATTGATATATGTATATTGATATATGTATATGGATATATGGATATTGATATATGGATATTGATATATGTATATGGATATATGTATATTGATATATGGATATTGATATATGGATATTGATATATTGATATTGATATATTGATATATGTATATTGATATATGGATATTGATATATGGATATATGGATATTGATATATGGATATATGTATATGGATATTGATATATGTATATGGATATGGATATATGTATATGGATATATGTATATTGATATATGGATATTGATATATGGATATATGTATATGGATATTGATATATGGATATTGATATATGGATATATGTATATGGATATTGATATATGGATATTGATATATGGATATTGATATATTGATATATGGATATTGATATATGGATATATGGATATTGATATATGGATATATGTATATTGATATATGGATATATGTATATTGACATATGTATATGGATATTGATATATGTATATTGATATATGTATATTGATATATGGATATATGGATATTGATATATGGATATATGTATATTGATATATGGATATGGATATATGTATATGTATATTGATATATGTATATTGATATATGGATATATGGATATTGATATATGGATATTGATATATGGATATATGTATATGGATATTGATATATGTATATGGATATGGATATATGTATATGGATATATGTATATGGATATTGATATATGTATATTGATATATGTATGTTGATATATGGATATATGGATATTGATATATGTATATTGATATATGGATATTGATATATGGATATATGTATATGGATATTGATATATGTATATGGATATTGATATATGGATATGTATATTGATATATGGATATATGGATATATGTATATTGATATATGTATATTGATATATGTATATGGATATTGATATATGTATATTGATATATGTATATTGATATATGGATATATGGATATTGATATATGGATATATGTATATTGATATATGGATATATGTATATTGATATATGGATATATGGATATTGATATATGTATATTGATATATGGATATATGGATATTGATATATGGATATTGATATATGGATATATGGATATTGATATATGTATATTGATATATGGATATTGATATATTGATATATGGATATTGATATATGGATATTGATATATGGATATATGGATATTGATATATGGATATATGGATATATGGATATTGATATATGGATATTGATATATGGATATATGGATATTGATATATGGATATATGGATATTGATATATGTATATTGATATATGGATATTGATATATGGATATTGATATATGGATATATGGATATTGATATATGGATATTGATATATGGATATATGGATATTGATATATGGATATATGGATATTGATATATGGATATTGATATATGGATATATGTATATGGATATATGGATATTGATATATGGATATTGATATTGATATATGGATATTGATATATGGATATTGATATATGTATATTGATATATGGATATTGATATATGTATATTGATATATGTATATGTATATTGATATATGTATATGGATATTGATATATGGATATTGATATATGGATATATGAATATTGATATATGGATATTGATATGGATATATGGATATTGATATGATATATGGATATTGATATATGGATATATGGATATGGATATTGATATATGATATTGATATTGATATATGTATATTGATATATGGATATATGGATATTGATATGGATATTGATATATGGATATTGATATATTGATATATGGATATGGATATTGATATATGGATATTGATATTGATATATGTATATTGATATATGGATATATGGATATTGATATGGATATTGATATATGTATATTGATATATGGATATATTGATCATTCCAAGATGGCGTAGCAGTAAGTCGTCGTTTCGTCTCTCTGTATATATCGTCTCTTTTTTGTTTTAGATATTTTTCTTTGCATATCTTTAAAAACATTTTGCTAAACCTAAGCTTCCAAATAGTCTCCTGCAACCCGTCTCATCCAATGTAGCTACTTTTCCTAAAGTATTTATATTTACTTCAGAACCGGAACCCCTCAACTGAAGCTAGCCAGCTAACCACCAGCTATGCTAGCGGTCTTCAGCTAACCGGTCATCAGCTAACCTTTAGCTCGGAAAGCTCTCGCCAGTTCGAACAACGCGACGCTAACCAGAGCATAACGGACCTATTTATTTTTTTATCCCCGGATTCCCACTGCAAACGGAACATTTTTCAGCTGGATCTTCACAACTAGCTATCGAGCTAAACCGCAACCCTGGTTGATTACTCCTGGCTAGCGTTTCCACCCACGTAGCTTGAAGCTAGCCCGGCCAGAGCTCCTGTGCTGCCACCGTAGCATACTCCTGGGCTACAATACCCGGACCCACGATCGGTCTATCGATGTCACCGCATGAAGAGGAATAAACAGACTCACCCCATCGCGACGTCCCCCAAAGGCTAACTCTCTAGCCCTCGCTATCTCCTTGCTTGCTAATTCGGCATGCTAACTGCTAGCTTGTTTAGCTCAGGTCCGCTAACTACTACCTTGTTTACCCCGGCCTGCTAATCTGTTAGCTTGTTAGCACAGGCCTGCTAACCGTCTGCATCGCCGCGTCCCAAACACGCAGTGGCCCATATGTACTTTCTATCTCTTCCCGATTTAAAAAAAAAATTGTTTATACCTTCCGGAAACCTGCCTCACCCAATGTGATACGGAATCGCTATTATTTTTAATTTTTAGAACACAATCAAGAACCTCCAGAACCTAACCAGCTAACTAGCTACAAGCTATTTAGTCATTGTTAGTTTTTTAACCTGGATAACACTCGCCAGTCCAGCCCCCCTGCCCCATCCACCGCTGCCCCCTGGACACTGATCTCTTGGCTACATAGCTGACGCACGCTGGACTGTCCATTAATCACGGTACTCCATTCTGCTTGTTTGTTTTATCTGTTGGCCCCGTTGCCTAGTCAACGCCATTTTACCTGCTGTTTGTTGTGCTAGCTAACTAGCTGTTGCTGTCTCACCTACTGTTTTAGCTAGCTTTCCCAATTCAACACCTGTGATTACTGTATGCCTCGCTGTATGTCTCTCTCAAATGTCAATATGCCTTGTATACTGTTGCTCAGGTTAGTTATCATTGTTTTAGTTCACAATGGAGCCCCTAGTCCCACTCCTCATACCCCTGATACCTCCTTTGTCACCCCTCCCACATATGCAGTGACCTCACCCATTACAACCAGCATGTCCAGAGATAAAACCTCTCTCATCATCACCCAGTGCCTGGGCTTACCTCCGACGTACCCGCACCCCACCATACCCCTGTCTGCGCATTATGCCCTGAATATATTCTACCATGCCCAGAAACCTGCTCCTCTTATCCTCTGCCCCCAACGCTCTAGGCGACCAGTTTTGATAGCCTTTAGCCGCACCCTCATACTACTCCTTCTCTGTTCCGCGGGTGATGTGGAGGTAAACCCAGGCCCTGCATGTCCCCAGGCACCCTCATTTGTTGACTTCTGTGATTGAAAAAGCCTTGGTTTCATGCATGTCAACATCAGAAGCCTCCTCCCTAAGTTTGTTTTACTCACTGCTTTAGCACACTCTGCTAACCCTGATGTCCTTGCCGTGTCTGAATCCTGGCTCAAGAAGGCCACCAAAAATTCAGAGATTTCCATACCCAACTATAACATCTTCCGTCAAGATAGAACTGCCAAAGGGGGAGGAGTTGCAGTCTACTGCAGAGATAGCCTGCAAAGTAATGTCATACTTTCCAGGTCCATACCCAAACAGCTCAAACTACTAATTCTGAAAATTACTCTCTCCATAAATAAGTCTCTCACTGTTGCCGCCTGCTACCGACCCCCCTCAGCTCCCAGCTGTGCCCTGGACACCATTTGTGAATTGATTGCCCCCCATCTAGATTCAGAATTTGTTCTGTTAGGTGACCTAAACTGGGATATGCTTAACACCCCGGCAGTCCTACAATCTAAGCTAGATGCCCTCAATCTCACACAAATCATCAAGGAACCCACCAGGTACAACCCTAACTCTGTAAGCAAGGGCACCCTCATAGACGTCATCCTGACCAACTGGCCCTCCAAATACACCTCCGCTGTCTTCAACCAGGATCTCAGCGACCACTGCCTCATTGCCTGTATCCGCTACGGTGCCGCAGTCAAACGACCACCCCTCATAATATATAATAATATATGCCATTTAGCAGACGCTTTTATCCAAAGCGACTTACAGTCAGTCATGTGTGCATACATTCTACGTATGGGTGGTCCCGGGGATCGAACCCACTACCCTGGCGTTACAAGCTCCATGCTCTACCAACTGAGCTACAGAAGGACCACATCACTGTCAAACGCTCCCTAAAACACTTCTGTGAGCAGGCCTTTCTAATCGACCTGGCCCGGGTATCCTGGAAGGACATTGACCTCATCCCGTCAGTTGAGGATGCCTGGTCATTGTTTAAGAGTAACTTCCTCACCATTTTAGATAAGCATGCTCCGTTCAAAAAATGCAGAACTAAGAAGAGATACAGCCCTTGGTTCACTCCAGACCTGACTGCCCTCGACCAGCACAAAAACATCCTGTGGCGGACTGCAATAGCATCGAACAGTCCCCCGATATGCGGGGGAGTATCACATTTTTCATTTCATTACAGTACAACGGTTTGATTTGTTTGATCGTAGCTAGCTACATAGCTAGCTACATAGCCGTCTTTGTTTCAAAGATAATTGTGTAGTCTAGACCGATTTCCTAGGTTAGCTAGCCAGCTATTGTCGTTCTTTTAACTCAACGTAACGTAAACAACACTGCTAGCTAGCCAGCTAGCCCCGAACAGCAGCACTGTAGAAATTATTACACTCAACGGAACGACTTGATTAGTGTAGTGTCAACAACGCAGCTACTGCCAGCTAGCCTACTTTAGCAGTACTGTATCATTTTAATCATTTTAGTCAATAGATTCTTGCTACGTAAGCTTAACTTTCTGAACATTCGAGACGTGTAGTCCGCTTGTCATTCCAATTTCCTTGCATTAGCGTAGCCTTTTCTGTAGCCTGTCAACTATGTGTCTGTCTATCCCTGTTCTCTCCTCTCTGCACAGACCATACAAACGCTCCACACCGCGTGGCCGCGACCACCCTAGCCTGGTGGTCCCAGCACGACTCCACGTGGAGTTCCAGGTCTCTGGTAGCCTCTGGAACTGCCAATCTGCGGCCAACAAGGCAGAGTTCATCTCAGCCTATGCCTCCCTCCAGTCCCTTGACTTCTTGGCACTGACGGAAACATGGATCACCACAGATAACACTGCTACTCCTACTGCTCTCTCCTCGTCCGCCCACGTGTTCTCGCACACCCCGAGAGCTTCTGGTCAGCGGGGTGGTGGCACCGGGATCCTCATCTCTGAGTGGTCTTTCTCTCTTTCTCCCTTACCCATCTGTCTATTGCCTCCTTTGAATTCCATGCTGTCACAGTTACCAGCCCTTTCAAGCTTAACATCCTTATCATTTATCGCCCTCCAGGTTCCCTCGGAGAGTTCATCAATGAGCTTGATGCCTTGATAAGCTCCTTTCCTGAGGACGGCTCACCTCTCACAGTTCTGGGCGACTTTAACCTCCCCACGTCTACCTTTGACTCATTCCTCTCTGCCTCCTTCTTTCCACTCCTCTCCTCTTTTGACCTCACCCTCTCACCTTCCCCCTACTCACAAGGCAGGCAATACGCTTGACCTCATCTTTACTAGATGCTGTTCTTCCACTAACCTCATTGCAACTCCCCTCCAAGTCTCCGACCACTACCTTGTATCCTTTTCCCTCTCGCTCTCATCCAACACTTCCCACACTGCCCCTACTCGGATGGTATCGCGCCGTCCCAACCTTCGCTCTCTCTCCCCCGCTACTCTCTCCTCTTCCATCCTATCTTCTCTTCCCTCTGCTCAAACTTTCTCCAACCTATCTCCTGATTCTGCCTCCTCAACCCTCCTCTCCTCCCTTACTGCATCCTTTGACTCCCTATGTCCCCTATCCTCCAGGCCGGCTCGATCCTCCCCTCCCGCTCCGTGGCTCGACGACTCATTGCGAGCTCACAGAACAGGGCTCCGGGCAGCCGAGCGGAAATGGAGGAAAACTCGCCTCCCTGCGGACCTGGCATCCTTTCACTCCCTCCTCTCTACATTTTCCTCCTCTGTCTCTGCTGCTAAAGCCACTTTCTACCACTCTAAATTCCAAGCATCTGCCTCTAACCCTAGGAAGCTCTTTGCCACCTTCTCCTCCCTCCTGAATCCTCCCCCTCCCTCCTCCCTCTCTGCAGATGACTTCGTCAACCATTTTGAAAAGAAGGTCGATGACATCCGATCCTCGCTTGCTAAGTCAAACGACACTGCTGGTTCTGCCCACACTGCCCTACCCTATGCTCTGACCTCTTTCTCCCCTCTCTCTCCAGATGAAATCTCGCGTCTTGTGACGGCCGGCCGCCCAACAACCTGCCCGCTTGACCCCTATCCCCTCCTCTCTTCTCCAGACCATTTCCGGAGACCTTCTCCCTTACCTCACCTCGCTCATCAACTCATCCCTGACCGCTGGCGTCCCTCCCGTCTTCAAGAGAGCGAGAGTTGCACCCCTTCTGAAAAAACCTACACTCGATCCCTCCGATGTCAACAACTACAGACCAGTATCCCTCTCTCTTTTCTCTCCAAAACTCTTGAGCGTGCCGTCCTTGGCCAGCTCTACCGCTATCTCTCTCAGAATGACCTTCTTGATCCAAATCAGTCAGGTTTCAAGACTAGTCATTCAACTGAGACTGCTCTTCTCTGTATCACGGAGGCGCTCCGCACTGCTAAAGCTAACTCTCTCCTCTGCTCTCATCCTTCTAGACCTATCGGCTGCCTTCGATACTGTGAACCATCAGATCCTCCTCTCCACCCTCTCCGAGTTGGGCATCTCCGGCGCGGCCCACGCTTGGATTAGAGCGTCCTACCTGACAGGTCGCTCTACCAGGTGGCGTGGCGAGAATCTGTCTCCTCACCACGCGCTCTCACCACTGGTGTCCCCCAGGGCTCTGTTCTAGGCCCTCTCTTATTCTCGCTATACACCAAGTCACTTGGCTCTGTCATAACCTCACATGGTCTCTCCTATCATTGCTATGCAGACGACACACAATTAATCTTCTCCTTTCCCCTTCTGATGACCAGGTGGCGAATCGCATCTCTGCATGTCTGGCAGACATATCAGTGTGGATGACGGATCACCACCTCAAGCTGAACCTCAGCAAGACGGAGCTCCTCTTCCTCCCGGGGAAGGACTGCCCGTTCCATGATCTCGCCATCACGGTTGACAACTCCATTGTGTCCTCCTCCCAGAGCGCTAAGAACCTTGGCGTGATCCTGGACAACACCCTGACGTTCTCAACTAACATCAAGGCGGTGTCCCGTTCCTGTAGGTTCATGCTCTACAACATCCGCAGAGTACGACCCTGCCTCACACAGGAAGCGGCGCAGGTCCTAATCCAGGCACTTGTCATCTCCCGTCTTGATTACTGCAACTCGCTGTTGGCTGGGCTCCTGCCTGTGCCATTAAACCCCTACAACTCATCCAGAACGCCGCAGCCCGTCTGGTGTTCAACCTTCCCAAGTTCTCTCCGTCACCCCGCTCCTCCGCTCTCTCCACTGGCTTCCAGTTGAAGCTCGCATCCGCTACAAGACCATGGTGCTCGCCTACGGAGCTGTGAGGGGAACGGCACCTCAGTACCTCCAGGCTCTGATCAGGCCCTACACCCAAACAAGGACACTGCGTTCATCCACCTCTGGCCTGCTCGCCTCCCTACCACTGAGGAAGTACAGTTCCCGCTCAGCCCAGTCAAAACTGTTCGCTGCTCTGGCCCCCAATGGTGGAACAAACTCCCTCACGACGCCAGGACAGCGGAGTCAATCACCACCTTCCGGAGACACCTGAAACCCCACCTCTTCAAGGAATACCTAGGATAGGGTAAGTAAGGGTAAGTAATCCTTCTCACCCCCCTTCTCACCCCCCCCAACAAGATTTAGATGCAAGTGGCTGTTCCACTGGTTGTCATAAGGTGTATGCACCAATTTGTAAGTCGCTCTGGATAAGAGCGTCTGCTAAATGACTTAAATGTAAATGTAAATGTAATATGCAACTGTTCAGGGAAGTCAGGAACCAATACACGCAGTCAGTCAGGAAAGCTAAGGCCAGCTTCTTCAGGCAGAAGTTTGCATCCTGTAGCTCAAACTCCAAAAGTTCTGGGACACTGTGAAGTCCATGGAGAACAAGAGCACCTCCTCCCAGCTGCCCACTGCACTGAGGCTAGGGAACACGGTCACCACCGACAAATCCATGATTATCGAAAACTTCAACAAGCATTTCTCAACGGCTGGCCATGCCTTCCGCCTGGCTACTCCTACCTCGGCCAACAGCTCCGACCCCCCGCAGCTCCTCGCCCAAGCCTCTCCAGGTTCTCCTTTACCCAAATCCAGATAGCAGATGTTCTGAAAGAGCTGCAAAACCTGGACCCGTATAAATCAGCTGGGCTTGACAATCTGGACCCTCTATTTCTGAAACTATCCGCCGCCATTGTCGCAACCCCTATTACCAGCCTGTTCAACCTCTCTTTCATATCGTCTGAGATCCCCAAGGATTGGAAAGCTGCCGCAGTCATCCCCCGTTTCAAAGGGGGAGACACCCTGGACCCAAACTGTTACAGACCTATATCCATTCTGCCCTGCCTATCTAAGGTCTTCGAAAGCCAAGTCAACAAACAGCTCACTGACCATCTCGAATCCCACCGTACCTTCTCCACTATGCAATCTGGTTTCCGAGCCGGTCACGGGTGCACCTCAGCCACACTCAAGGTACTAAACGACATCATAACCGCCATCGATAAAAGAGAGTACTGTGCAGCCGTCTTCATCGACCTTGCCAAGGGTTTCGACTCTGTCAATCACCATATTCTTATCGGCAGACTCAGTAGCCTCGGTTTTTCGGATGACTGCCTTGCCTGGTTCACCAATTACTTTGCAGACAGAGTTCAGTGTGTCAAATCGGAGGGCATGCTGTCCGGTCCTCTGGCAGTCTCTATGGGGGTGCCACAGGGTTCAATTCTCGGGCCGACTCTTTTCTCTGTATATATCAATGATGTTGCTCTTGCTGCGGGCGATTCCCTGA
Source organism: Oncorhynchus keta (assembly GCF_023373465.1). Lineage (NCBI taxonomy): Eukaryota > Metazoa > Chordata > Actinopteri > Salmoniformes > Salmonidae > Oncorhynchus > Oncorhynchus keta. The sequence goes on along the minus strand of NC_068439.1, from coordinate 1,415,057 downwards.
TCCACCTCTACGCAGATGACACCATTCTATATACTTCCGGCCCGTCCTTGGACACTGTGCTATCTAACCTCCAAACGAGCTTCAATGCCATACAACACTCCTTCCGTGGCCTCCAACTGCTCTTAAACGCCAGTAAAACCAAATGCATGCTTTTCAACCGATCGCTGCCTGCACCCGCATGCCTGATTAGCATCAACACACTGGATGGTTCCGACCTTGAATATGTGGACACCTATAAGTACCTAGGTGTCTGGCTAGACTGCAAACTCTCCTTCCAGACCCATATCAAACATCTCCAATCGAAAATTAAATCAAGAGTCGGCTTTCTATTCCGCAACAAAGCCTCCTTCACTCACGCTGCCAAGCTTACCCTAGTAAAACTGACTATCCTACCGATCCTCGACTTCGGCGATGTCATCTACAAAATTGCTTCCAACACTCTACTCAGCAAATTGGATGCAGTTTATCACAGTGCCATCCGTTTTGTCACAAAAGCACCTTATACTACCCACCACTGCGACTTGTATGCTCTAGTCGGCTGGCCCTCGCTACATATTCGTCGCCAGACCCACTGGCTCCAGGTCATCTACAAGGCCATGCTAGGTAAAGCTCCGCCTTATCTCAGTTCACTGGTCACGATGGCAACACCCATCCGTAGCACGCGCTCCAGCAGGTGTATCTCACTGATTATCCCTAAAACCAACACCTCATTCGGCCGCCTTTCGTTCCAGTACTCTGCTGCCTGTGACTGGAACGAATTGCAAAAATCGCTGAAGTTGGAGACTTTTATCTCCCTCATCAACTTCAAACATCAGCTATCTGAGCAGCTAACCGATCGCTGCAGCTGTACATAATCTATTGGTAAATAGCCCACCCATTTTCACCTACCTCATCCCCACAGTTTTTATTTATTTACTTTTCTGCTCTTTTGCACACCAATATCTCTACCTGTACATGATCATCTGATCATTTATCACTCCAGTGTTAATCTGCAGTATTGTAATTATTCGCCTACCTCATGCCTTTTGCACACATTGTATATAGACTCTTATAGACTTTTTTTCTACTGTGTTATTGACTTGCTAATTGTTTACTCCATGTGTAACTCTGTGTTGTCTGTTCACACTGCTATGCTTTATCTTGGCCAGGTCGCAGTTGCAAATGAGAACGTGTTCTCAACTAGCCTACCTGGTTAAATAAAGGTGAAATAAAAAAAATTAAAAAGTATTGATATATGGATATTGATATATGAATATATGGATATATGTATATTGATATATGAATATATGGATATATGGATATTGATATGGATATTGATATATGGATATTGATATATGGATATATGGATATTGATATATGGATATTGATATATGGATATTGATATATGTATATTGATATATGTATATTGATATATGGATATTGATATGGATATTGATATATGGATATTGATATGTATATTGATATATGGATATTGATATATTGATATTGATATATGGATATATGGATATTGATATATGTATATTGATATATGGATATTGATATATGGATATTGATATGGATATTGATATATGGATATTGATATATGGATATATGGATATTGATATATGGATATTGATATATGGATATTGATATGGATATTGATATATGGATATTGATATATGGATATATGGATATTGATATATGGATATATGGATATGGATATTGATATATGGATATATGGATATTGATATATGGATATATGGATATTGATATATGGATATATGGATATATGTATATTGATATTGATATATGTATATTGATATATGGATATTGATATATGTATATTGATATATGGATATTGATATATGTATATTGATATATGGATATTGATATGGATATTGATATATGGATATTGATATGTATATTGATATATGGATATTGATATATTGATATTGATATATGGATATATGGATATTGATATATGTATATTGATATATGGATATTGATATATGGATATTGATATGGATATTGATATATTGATATTGATATATGGATATATGGATATTGATATATGTATATTGATATATGGATATTGATATATGGATATTGATATGGATATTGATATATGGATATTGATATATGGATATATGGATATTGATATATGGATATATGGATATTGATATTGATATATGGATATTGATATTGATATATGGATATTGATATATGGATATTGATATATGGATATATGGATATTGATATATGGATATTGATATATGTATATTGATATATGGATATTGATATATGTATATTGATATATGTATATTGATATATGGATATTGATATATGGATATGTATATTGATATATGTATATTGATATATGTATATTGATATATGGATATGTATATTGATATATGGATATTGATATATGTATATGTATATTGATATATGTATATTGATATATGTATATTGATATATGTATATTAATATATGGATATGTATATTGATATATGTATATTGATATATGTATATTGATATTGATATATTGATATATGTATATTGATATATGGATATTGATATATGGATATTGATATATGGATATATGGATATTGATATATGTATATACAGTGCCTTGCGAAAGTATTCGGCCCACTTGAACTTTGCGACCTTTTGCCACATTTCAGGCTTCAAACAAAGATATAAAACTGTATTTTTTTGTGAAGAATCAACAACAAGTGGGACACAATCATGAAGTGGAACGACATTTATTGGATATTTCAAACTTTTTTAACAAATCAAAAACTGAAAAATTGGGCGTGCAAAATTATTCAGCCCCCTTAAGTTAATACTTTGTAGCGCCACCTTTTGCTGCGATTACAGCTGTAAGTCGCTTGGGGTATGTCTCTATCAGTTTTGCACATCGAGAGACTGACATTTTTTCCCATTCCTCCTTGCAAAACAGCTCGAGCTCAGTGAGGTTGGATGGAGAGCATTTGTGAACAGCAGTTTTCAGTTCTTTCCACAGATTCTCGATTGGATTCAGGTCTGGACTTTGACTTGGCCACTAACACCTGGATATGTTTATTTTTGAACCATTCCATTGTAGATTTTGCTTTATGTTTTGGATCATTGTCTTGTTGGAAGACAAATCTCCGTCCCAGTCTCAGGTCTTTTGCAGACTCCATCAGGTTTTCTTCCAGAATGGTCCTGTATTTGGCTCCTGCCATCTTCCCATCAATTTTAACCATCTTCCCTGTCCCTGCTGAAGAAAAGCAGGCCCAAACCATGATGCTGCCACCACCATGTTTGACAGTGGGGATGGTGTGTGTTCAGGGTGATGAGCTGTGTTGCTTTTACACCAAACATAACGTTTTGCATTGTTGCCAAAAAGTTTAATTTTGGTTTCATCTGACCAGAGCACCTTCTTCCACATGTTTGGTGTGTCTCCCAGGTGGCTTGTGGCAAACTTTAAACAACACTTTTTATGGATATCTTTAAGAAATGGCTTTCTTCTTGCCACTCTTCCATAAAGGCCAGATTTGTTCAATATACAACTGATTGTTGTCCTATGGAGAGAGTCTCCCACCTCAGCTGTAGATCTCTGCAGTTCATCCAGAGTGATCATGGGCCTCTTGGCTGCATCTCTGATCAGTCTTCTACTTGTATGAGCTGAAAGTTTAGAGGGACGGCCAGGTCTTGGTAGATTTGCAGTGGTCTGATACTCCTTCCATTTCAATATTATCGCTTGCACAGTGCTCCTTGGGATGTTTAAGGCTTGGGAAATCTTTTTGTATCCAAATCCGGCTTTAAACTTCTTCACAACAGTATCTCGGACCTGCCTGGTGTGTTCCTTGTTCTTCATGATGCTCTCTGCGCTTTTAACGGACCTCTGAGACTATCACAGTGCAGGTGCATTTATACGGAGACTTGATTACACACAGGTGGATTGTATTTATGATCATTAGTCATTTAGGTCAACATTGGATCATTCAGAGATCCTCACTGAACTTCTGGAGAGAGTTTGCTGCACTGAAAGTAAAGGGGCTGAATAATTTTGCACGCCCAATTTTTCAGTTTTTGAAATTGTTAAAAAAGTTTGAAATATCCAATAAATGTCGTTCCACTTCATGATTGTGTCCCACTTGTTGTTGATTCTTCACAAAAAAATACAGTTTTATATCTTTATGTTTGAAGCCTGAAATGTGGCAAAAGGTCACAAAGTTCAAGGGGGCCGAATACTTTCGCAAGGCACTGTAGATATATGTATATATGGATATATGTATATATGGATATATGTATATATGTATATATGGATATATACATATATGTATATTGATATATGGATATTGATATATGGATATTGATATATGTATATTGATATATGTATATTGATATATGGATATTGATATATGGATATTGATATTGATATATGGATATTGATATATGTATATGTATATTGATATATGGATATTGATATATGGATATGTATATTGATATATGTATATTGATATATGTATATTGATATATGGATATTGATATATGGATATATGTATATTGATATATGGATATTGATATATGTATATTGATATATGGATATGTATATTGATATATGTATATTGATATATGTATATTGATATATGGATATTGATATATGGATATATGTATATTGATATATGGATATTGATATATGTATATTGATATATGGATATTGATATATGGATATTGATATGGATATTGATATATGGATATTGATATATGGATATTGATATATGTATATTGATATGGATATTGATATATGGATATTGATATATGTATATTGATATATGGATATTGATATATGGATATTGATATATGGATATGTATATTGATATATGGATATTGATATATGTATATTGATATATGGATATTGATATATGTATATTGATATATGGATATTGATATATGGATATTGATATATGGATATGGATATTGATATATGGATATTGATATATGGATATGTATATTGATATATGGATATTGATATATGTATATTGATATATGGATATTGATATATGGATATATGTATATTGATATATGGATATATGTATATTGATATATGGATATTGATATATGGATATTGATATATGGATATTGATATTGATATATGGATATTGATATATGGATATGTATATTGATATATGTATATTGATATATGGATATATGTATATTGATATATGTATATTGATATATGGATATATGTATATTGATATATGTATATTGATATATGGATATTGATATATGGATATTGATATATGGATATTGATATTGATATATGGATATTGATATATGGATATGGATATTGATATATGGATATTGATATATGGATATGTATATTGATATATGGATATTGATATATGTATATTGATATATGGATATTGATATATGTATATTGATATATGGATATTGATATATGGATATATGTATATTGATATATGGATATTGATATATGGATATTGATATATGGATATTGATATTGATATATGGATATTGATATATGGATATGTATATTGATATATGGATATGTATATTGATATATGTATATTGATATATGTATATTGATATATGTATATTTGTGCATCACCTGTTTTGATAATGACAGTTATAAGGATGATATAATTATCATTCATGTTGCTGTTGTCTGGTTTATTTTTGCAGTCTTAATGTCCTCAGTGTGACCTCATTTCTTTCTCTATTTTATTTCACTCTATGTGCTGCTGTGTTATGTGTCTGATTCTTAAAGAGGATATGCTTCTCTCATGGTCATGGTTTATAGGGGTTCTGGCTGGGCGCTTGAGGGGTGGCAGCACGGAAACAGGTTTATGAGACTGGACCACTTTCAGTGTTCTGTTCCGATTGGCTGGTTTGATTTGAGTACTCTTCAAGTGGCAGCAAGGTGTAATACAATAGAAAGCAGCTCTTACCTGGAACGACTGAACAAAACTCAGAACATTCAATGACAGTGTTCGGCTGGAATGAAGTAAGTCTTGAAGGCTGAAACAACAAAGAATTACACCTTCATTCTTCTTTTAAGTTGACACTTTTTAAGATAACAACCTCCCCAAAAACAACCTCTACTCTTTTTCCATTTCCCAACCAGGACATAAAAAAACAGGCTCTTTATGTTGTTCTTCCTGTACCTGTCTTTGCTACAGAGGCCGTGCGAGGCGATCTTTCGGCATATTTTGCGGTTGAGCTCGGAGCTGAAGAGAGGCATCCCAAAGCACAGTTCTAGAGGGACCCACTCATCTTCTGTCAACGGCACTGCAGGGGGTACAAAACATTACATCATCAAACGGGGACAAGATGAGAGATAAATCCTGTAGGCTCTAGTCGGCTGGCCCTCGCTACATATTCGTCGCCAGACCCACTGGCTCCAGGTCATCTACAAGTCCATGCTAGGAAAAGCTCCGCCTTATCTCAGTTCACTGGTCACGATGGCAACACCCATCCGTAGCACGCGCTCCAGCAGGTGTATCTCACTGATCATCCCTAAAGCCAACACCTCATTTGGCCGCCTTTCGTTCCAGTTCTCTGCTGCCTGTGACTGGAACGAATTGCAAAAATCGCTGAAGTTGGAGACTTATCTCCCTCACCAACTTCAAACATCAGCTATCTGAGCAGCTAACCGATCGCTGCAGCTGTACATAGTCTATTCGTAAATAGCCCACCCATTTTCACCTAAAAAAATTTTGCACACCAATATCTCTACCTGTACATGACCATCTGATCATTTATCACTCCAGTGTTAATCTGCAAAATTGTAATTATTCGCCTACCTCCTCATGCCTTTTGCACACATTGTATATAGACTCTCCTTTTTCTACTGTGTTATTGACTTGTTAATTGTTTACTCCATGTGTAACTCTGTGTTGTCTGTTCACACTGCTATGCTTTATCTTGGCCAGGTCGCAGTTGCAAATGACAACTTGTTCTCAACTAGCCTATTTTTGAACGGGGTACTGTAGTAGGTGCCAGGCGCACCGGTTTGTTCAAGAACTGCAACGCTGCTGGGTTTTTCACATTCAACAGTTTCCCGAGTGTACCAAGATGGTCCACCACCCAAAGGACATCCAGACAACTGGACACAACTGTGGGGAAGCATTGGAGTCAAGACTGGTCCACCACCCAAAGGACATCCAGACAACTGGAAACAACTGTGGGAAAGCATTGGAGTCAAGACTGGTCCACCACCCAAAGGACATCCAGACAACTGGAAACAACTGTGGGGAAGCATTGGAGTCAAGACTGGTCCACCACCCAAAGGACATCCAGACAACTGGAAACAACTGTGGGAAAGCATTGGAGTCAAGACTGGTCCACCACCCAAAGGACATCCAGACAACTGGAAACAACTGTGGGGAAGCATTGGAGTCAAGACTGGTCCACCACCCAAAGGACATCCAGACAACTGGACACAACTGTGGGGAAGCATTGGAGTCAAGATGGGCCCAGCATCCCTGTGGAAGCATTATTTGGAAGGTGTTCCTAATGTTGTGGACACTCAGTTAGAAACAGATAGGGGGAAGGGGGGTGCAACTCCTTATGAGGAAGGTGTTCCTAATGTTGTGGACACTCAGTCAGAAACAGATAGGGGGAAGGGGGGTGCAACTCCTTATTAGGAAGGTGTTCCTAATGTTGTGGACACTCAGTTAGAAACAGATAGGGGGAAGGGGGGTGCAACTCCTTATTAGGAAGGTGTTCCTAATGTTGTGGACACTCAGTTAGAAACAGATAGGGGGAAGGGGGGTGCAACTCCTTATTAGGAAGGTGTTCCTAATGTTGTGGACACTCAGTTAGAAACAGATAGGGGGAAGGGGGTGTAACTCCTATGAGGAAGGTGTTCCTAATGTTGTGGACACTCAGAAACAGATAGGGGAAACGACTCCTCCATTGAATGTGTTCCTAATGTTGGGGACACTCAGTTAGAAACAGATAGGGGGAAGGGGGTGCAACTCCTTATGAGGAAGGTGTTCTAATGTTGTGGACACTCAGAAACAGATAGGGGAAGGGGGTGCAACCAGAAAGGTGTTCCTAATGTTGTGGACACTCAGTTAGAAACAGATAGGGGAAGGGTTGCAACTCCTTATTAGGAAGGTGTTCCTAATGTTGTGGACACTCAGAAACAGATAGGGGGAAGGGGGTGCAACTCCTTATTAGGAATGTGTTCTAATGTTGTGGACACTCAGAAACAGATAGGGGGAAGGGGGGTGCAACTCCTTATTAGGAAGGTGTTCCTAATGTTGTGGACACTCAGTTAGAAACAGATAGGGGGAAGGGGGGTGCAACTCCTTATTAGGAAGGTGTTCCTAATGTTGTGGACACTCAGAAACAGATAGGGGGAAGGGGGGTGCAACTCCTTATTAGGAAGGTGTTCCTAATGTTGTGGACACTCAGTTAGAAACAGATAGGGGGAAGGGGGTGCAACTCCTTATTAGGAAGGTGTTCCTAATGTTGTGGACACTCAGTTAGAAACAGATAGGGGGAAGGGGGTGCAACTCCTTATGAGGAAGGTGTTCCTAATGTTGTGGACACTCAGTTAGAAACAGATAGGGGGAAGGGGGTGCAACTCCTTATTAGGAAGGTGTTCCTAATGTTGTGGACACTCAGAAACAGATAGGGGAAGGGGGAAGGGGGTGCAACTCCTTATTAGGAAGGTGTTCCTAATGTTGTGGACACTCAGTTAGAAACAGATAGGGGGAAGGGGGAAGGGGGTGCAACTCCTTATTAGGAAGGTGTTCCTAATGTTGTGGACACTCAGTTAGAAACAGATAAGGGGAAGGGGGTGCAACTCCTTATTAGGAAGGTGTTCCTAATGTTGTGGACACTCAGAAACAGATAGGGGGAAGGGGGTGCAACTCCTTATGAGGAAGGTGTTCCTAATGTTGTGGACACTCAGTTAGAAACAGATAAGGGGGAGGGGGGTGCAACTCCTTATTAGGAAGGTGTTCCTAATGTTGTGGACACTCAGAAACAGATAGGGGGAAGGGGGGTGCAACTCCTTATTAGGAAGGTGTTCCTAATGTTGTGGACACTAAGTTAGAAACAGATAGGGGAAGGGGGAGGGGGTGCAACTCCTTATTAAGAAGGTGTTCCTAATGTTGTGGACACTCAGAAACAGATAGGGGAAGGGGGTGCAAGTCCTTATTAGGAAGGTGTTCCTAATGTTGTGGACACTCAGTTAGAAACAGATAGGGGGAAGGGGCGTGCAACTCCTTATTAGGAAGGTGTTCCTAATGTTGTGGACACTCAGAAACAGATAGGGGGAAGGGGGGTGCAACTCCTTATTAGGAAGGTGTTCCTAATGTTGTGGACACTCAGTTAGAAACAGATAAGGGGAAGGGGGTGTAACTCCTTATTAGGAAGGTGTTCCTAATGTTGTGGACACTCAGAAACAGATAGGGGGAAGGGGGGTGCAACTCCTTATTAGGAAGGTGTTCCTAATGTTGTGGACACTCAGAAACAGATAGGGGGAAGGGGGTGCAACTCCTTATGAGGAAGGTGTTCCTAATGTTGTGGACACTCAGAAACAGATAGGGGGAAGGGGGGTGCAACTCCTTATTAGGAAGGTGTTCCTAATGTTGTGGACACTCAGTTAGAAACAGATAGGGGGAAGGGGGGTGCAACTCCTTATTAGGAAGGTGTTCCTAATGTTGTGGACACTCAGAAACAGATAGGGGGAAGGGGGTGCAACTCCTTATGAGGAAGGTGTTCCTAATGTTGTGGACACTCAGAAACAGATAGGGGGAAGGGGGTGCAACTCCTTATGAGGAAGGTGTTCCTAATGTTGTGGACACTCAGAAACAGATAGGGGGAAGGGGGTGCAACTCCTTATGAGGAAGGTGTTCCTAATGTTGTGGACACTCAGAAACAGATAGGGGGAAGGGGGGTGCAACTCCTTATTAGGAAGGTGTTCCTAATGTTGTGGACACTCAGAAACAGATAGGGGAAGGGGGTGCAACTCCTTATTAGGAAGGTGTTCCTAATGTTGTGGACACTCAGTTAGAAACAGATAGGGGGAAGGGGGGTGCAACTCCTTATGAGGAAGGTGTTCCTAATGTTGTGGACACTCAGAAACAGATAGGGGGAAGGGGGGTGCAACTCCTTATTAGGAAGGTGTTCCTAATGTTGTGGACACTCAGTTAGAAACAGATAGGGGAAGGGGGGTGCAACTCCTTATTAGGAAGGTGTTCCTAATGTTGTGGACACTCAGAAACAGATAGGGGAAGGGGGGTGCAACTCCTTATGAGGAAGGTGTTCCTAATGTTGTGGACACTCAGAAACAGATAGGGGGAAGAGGGGTGCAACTCCTTATGAGGAAGGTGTTCCTAATGTTGTGGACACTCAGAAACAGATAGGGGGAAGGGGGGTGCAACTCCTTATTAAGAAGGTGTTCCTAATGTTGTGGACACTCAGTTAGAAACAGATAGGGGGAAGGGGGGTGCAACTCCTTATGAGGAAGGTGTTCCTAATGTTGATTCAAAAGCCTCTTCCAAAGGGATGAATAGTCACTATTGTATTCGAAGTGGTATACTAGTAGTATGAACCTTGGAACAAAGCACCAGTTTGAGTAGCCCCACTGTCCCCTTCTGCCGCTTGCTTTCCTTCTCCTAAAATAGTGCACTACATAGGGAATAGGGTGCTATTTCAGATCGCCCCCTAGTTTGAGTAGACTGTACTATACCTTCTGCCGCTTGCTTTCCTCCATTGTTGTCCTCTGTGACCAGCTCAAAGGACTCCGTGCTGCTGTTGGCCTCCAACCCACCTCCCAGATCACTGTCTCCTGTATAGACAATATAACAATAACTCAACAACCCGGTCGCATTCACAGGTAGTATCACATTTTCATTTCATTACAGTACAACGGTTTGATTTGTTTGATCGTAGCTAGCTACATAGCTAGCTACATAGCCGTCTTTGTTTCAAAGATAATTGTGTAGTCTAGACCGATTTCCTAGGTTAGCTAGCCAGCTATTGTCGTTCTTTTAACTCAACGTAACGTAAACAACACTGCTAGAAGCCAGCAGCCCCGAATAGCAGCACTGTAGAAATTATTACACTCAACGGAACGACTTGATTAGTGTAGTGTCAACAACGCAGCTACTGCCAGCTAGCCTACTTTAGCAGTACTGTATCATTTTAATCATTTTAGTCAATAAGATTCTTGCTACGTAAGCTTAACTTTCTGAACATTCGAGACGTGTAGTCCGCTTGTCATTCCAATTTCCTTGCATTAGCGTAGCCTTTTCTGTAGCCTGTCAACTATGTGTCTGTCTATCCCTGTTCTCTCCTCTCTGCACAGACCATACAAACGCTCCACACCGCGTGGCCGCGACCACCCTAACCTGGTGGTCCCAGCGTACGACCCACGTGGAGTTCCAGGTCTCTGGTAGCCTCTGGAACTGCCAATCTGCGGCCAACAAGGCAGAGTTCATCTCAGCCTATGCCTCCCTCCAGTCCCTTGACTTCTTGGCACTGACGGAAACATGGATCACCACAGATAACACTGCTACTCCTACTGCTCTCTCCTCGTCCGCCCACGTGTTCTCGCACACCCCGAGAGCTTCTGGTCAGCGGGGTGGTGGCACCGGGATCCTCATCTCTCCCAAGTGGTCTTTCTCTCTTTCTCCCCTTTCCCATCTGTCTATTGCCTCCTTTGAATTCCATGCTGTCACAGTTACCAGCCCTTTCAAGCTTAACATCCTTATCATTTATCGCCCTCCAGGTTCCCTCGGAGAGTTCATCAATGAGCTTGATGCCTTGATAAGCTCCTTTCCTGAGGACGGCTCACCTCTCACAGTTCTGGGCGACTTTAACCTCCCCCGTCTACCTTTGACTCATTCCTCTCTGCCTCCTTCTTTCCACTCCTCTCCTCTTTTGACCTCACCCTCTCACCTTCCCCCTACTCACAAGGCAGGCAATACGCTTGACCTCATCTTTACTAGATGCTGTTCTTCCACTAACCTCATTGCAACTCCCCTCCAAGTCTCCGACCACTACCTTGTATCCTTTTCCCTCTCGCTCTCATCCAACACTTCCCACACTGCCCCTACTCGGATGGTATCGCGCCGGCTCTCTCTCCCCGCTACTCTCTCCTCTTCCATCCTATCTTCTCTTCCCTCTGCTCAAACTTTCTCCAACCTATCTCCTGATTCTGCCTCCTCAACCCTCCTCTCCTCCCTTACTGCATCCTTTGACTCCCTATGTCCCCTATCCTCCAGGCCGGCTCGGTCCTCCCTCCCGCTCCGTGGCTCGACGACTCATTGCGAGCTCACAGAACAGGATCCGGGCAGGGGGAAATGGAGGAAAACTCGCCTCCCTGCGGACCTGGCATCCTTTCACTCCCTCCTCTCTACATTTTCCTCCTCTGTCTCTGCTGCTAAAGCCACTTTCTACCATTCTAAATTCCAAGCATCTGCCTCTAACCCTAGGAAGCTCTTTGCCACCTTCTCCTCCCTCCTGAATCCTCCCCCCTCCCTCCTCCCTCTCTGCAGATGACTCAACCATTTTTGAAAAGAAGGTCGATGACATCCGATCCTCGTTTGCTAAGGGACACTGCTGGTTCTGCCCACACTGCCCTACCCTATGCTCTGACCTCTTTCTCCCCTCTCTCTCCAGATGAAAGGTCTTGTGACGGCCGGCCGCCCAACAACCTGCCCGCTTGACCCTATCCCCTCCTCTCTTCTCCAGACCATTTCCGGAGACCTTCTCCCAGCTCATCAACTCATCCCTGACCGCTGGCTACGGTCTTCAAGAGAGCGAGAGTTGCACCCTTCTGAAAAAAAACCTACACTCGATCCCTCCGATGTCAGCAACTACAGACCAGTATCCCTTCTCTCTTTTCTCTCCAAAACTCTTGCGTGCCGTCCTTGGCCAGCTCACCGCTATCTCTCTCAGAATGAATCCAAATCAGTCAGGTTTCAAGACTAGTCATTCAACTGAGACTGCTCTTCTCTGTAGGGGCGCTCCGCACTGCTAAAGCTAACTCTCTCTCCTCTGCTCTCATCCTTCTAGACCTATCGGCTGCCTTCGATACTGTGAACCATCAGATCCTCCTCTCCACCCTCTCCGAGTTGGGCATCTCCGGCGCGGCCCACGCTTGGATTGCGTCCTACCTGACAGGTCGCTCCTACCAGGTGGCGTGGCGAGAATCTGTCTCCTCACCACGCGCTCTCACCACTGGTGTCCCCAGGGCTCTGTTCTAGGCCCTCTCTTATTCTCGCTATACACCAAGTCACTTGGCTCTGTCATAACCTCACATGGTCTCTCCTATCATAGCAGGGACACACAATTAATCTTCTCCTTTCCCCTTCTGATGACCAGGTGGGTGCGCATCTCTGCATGTCTGGCAGACATAAGTGTGGATGACGGATCACCACCTCAAGCTGAACCTCAGCAAGACGGAGCTCCTCTTCCTCCCGGGAAGGACTGTTCCATGATCTATCACGGTGACAACTCCATTGTATCCTCCCAGAGCGCTAAGAACCTTGGCGTGATCCTGGACAACACCCTGACGTTCTCAACTAACATCAAGGCGGTGTCCCGTTCCTGTAGGTTCATGCTCTACAACATCCGCAGAGTTTGACCCTGCCTCACAGCGGCGCAGGTCCTAATCCAGGCACTTGTCATCTCCCGTCTTGATTACTTCCTCGCTGTTGGCTGGGCTCCCTTCCTGTGCCATTAAACCCCTACAACTCATCCAGAACGGGAATCTGGTGTTCAACCTTCCCAAGTTCTTCACGTCACCCCGCTCCTCCGCTCTCTCCACTGGCTTCCAGTTTGCATCCGCTACAAGACCATGGTGCTCGCCACGGAGCTGTGAGGGGAACGGCACCTCAGTACCTCCAGGCTCTGATCAGGCCCTACACCCAAACAAGGGCACTGCGTTCATCCACCTCTGGCCTTCGCCTCCCTACCACTGAGGAAGTACAGTTGCTCAGCCCAGTCAAAACTGTTCGCTGCTCTGGCCCCCATGGTGGAACAAACTCCCTCACGACGCCAGGACAGCGGAGTCAATCACCACCTTCCGGAGACACCTGAAACCCCACCTCTTCAAGGAATACCTAGGATAGGGTAAGTAAGGGTAAGTAATCCTTCTCACCCCCAACAAGATTTAGATGCAAGTGGCTGTTCCACTGGTTGTCATAAGGTGTATGCACCAATTTGAGTCGCTCTGGATAAGAGCGTCTGCTAAATGACTTAAATGTAAATGTAAATGTACCCACCACCCAGTTGCCTAGTTAAATAAGGATTAGAAACCCAGTTGACCCTCTGGAGAGCCCTGTGGTTGAGGGCGGTGCAGTTGCTGTACCAGGCCAGAAGGGATGCTCTCAATAGTGCATCTGTAAAAGTTTGTGAGGGTCTTCGGGACCAAGACAAATTTCCTCAGCCTCCTGAGGTTGAAGAGGCTCTGTTGCGCCTTCTTCACCACACCGTCTGTGTGGGTGGACCATTTCAGATTGTCAGTGACGTGTTCCCCCGAGGAACTTTAAGGTTTATACCTCCTCCAAGAAGTCTAGGACCCAGTCGCATAGGGCGGGGATCAGACCCAAATGATGAGCTTGAAGGGTACTGTGGTGTTGAATGCTGAGCTGTTGGCAATGAACAGCATTCTTACATAGTTATTCCTCTTGTCCAGGATGGGATAGGGCAGTGAAATGGCGATTGCATGGTCTGTGGATTTATCGAGGTGGTATTGAAATTGGGTCTAGGGTGGCAGGTAAGGTGGCGGTGATATGATCCTTGACTAGTCTCTCAAAGAACTTCATGATGACAGAAGTGGGTGCCACGGGTCGATAGTCCCTCTGTTCAGTTACTTTGGCTTTCTTGGGTACAGGAACAATGGTGGCCATCTTGAAGCAAGTGGGGACAACAGACTGGGATAGGGAGAGATTGAATATGTCCGTAAACACTCCAGCCAGCTGGTCTGCGCATGCTCTGAGGACGCAGCTAGGGATGCTGTCTGGGCCGGCAGCCTTACGAGGGTTAACACGCTTAAATGTCTTAATCAAGTCGGCCTCGGAGAACGAGTGCCCACAGTCCATGGGAGCGGGCCGCGTCGATGGCACTGTTATCCTTAAAGAGGGCGAAGAAAGTGTTTAGCTTGTCCGGGAGCAAGACGTCCTGGTCTGCGACGTGGCTGGTTTTCCCTTTGAAGTCTTAAGTTGTAGTTTATAATCCATGATTGTCTGTTGACCCTGCCACATTCAGTTGAAGTCAGGAAGTTTACATACACTTAGGTTGGAGTCAATAAAACTTGTTTTTCAAACACTCCACAATTTTCAGACAGATTATTTCACTTATAATTCAATGTATCACAATTCCAGTGGGTCAGAAGTTTACATACACTAAGTTGTCTGTGCCTTTAAACAACTTGGTAAATTCCATGAAAATGATGTCAAGGCTTTAGAAGCTTCTGATAGGCTAATTGACATTATTTGAGTCAATTGGAGGTGTACCTATGGAGGTGTACCTGTGGATGTATGTCAAGGCCTACCTTCAAACTCAGTGCCTCTTTGCTTGACATCATGGAAAATCAAAAGAAATCAGCCAAGACCTCAGAAAAAAAATAGTAGACATCCACAAGTCTGGTTCATCCTTGTGGGCAATTTCCAAATGCATGAATGTACCACGTGCATCTGTACAAACAATAGTATGCAAGTGTAAACACCAAGGGACCACGCAGCCGCCATACCGCTCAGGAAGGAGACGCTTCTAGAGATGAACGTACTTTGGTGCAAAAAGTGCAAATCAACAGCAAAGAACCTTGTGAAGATGCTGGAGGAAACAGGTACAAAAGTATCTATAGCCACAGTAAAACGAGTCCTATATCGACATAACCTGAAAGGCCACTCAGCAAGGAAGAAGCCACTGCTCCAAATCCGCAATAAAAAGCCAGACTACGGTTTGCAACTGAACATGGGGACAAAGATCGTACTTTTTGGAGAAATGTCCTCTGATTTGATGAAACAAAAATAAAACTGTTTGGCCATAATGACCATCATTATGTTTGGAGGACAAAGGGGGAGGCTTGCAAGCCGAAGAACACCATCCCAACAGTGAAGCACGGGGATGGCAGCATCATGTTGTGGGGGTGCTTTGCTGCAGGAGGGACTGGTGCACTTCACAAAATAGATGAAAATTATGTGGATATATTGAAGCAACGCCTCAAGACATCAGTCAGGAAGTTAAAGCTTGGTCGCAAATGGCTCTTCCAAATGGACAATGACCCCAAGCATACTTCCAAAGTTGTGGCAAACTGGCTTAAGGACAAAAAACTGCACTGTTTGTAATCAACTATATTCCCAGGCACCTTGCCATGGTTAAATGCGGTGGTGGTTCATGCTTCCAGTTTGCACAAAGTCCAGACATTATGGGCTAATAATGTTGGAAATGACACAAAAAAACGATATATATCCTACAACGTTGCTTAGGAGCAAGAAGCAGACCTGCCATGTCCGTCAGCACCAATCTTACCTCATTATATACTCAGTGGACAGTTTATTAGGTACACTATCACAAAAATGGTTTGTTCCTGCAGACAGTGAGTCAAGTGGCCTTGGATCGCTATATAAAGCAGGCAGACCGGCATTAAGGCATTCATTTACTCGATTGAACATTAGAATGGGCAAAACCAGTGACCTAAAGCAACTTGTTGGTGCCAGGCGAGCTGGTTCCAGTATCTCAGAAATGGCCTCCGGGGCTTTTCACACACGATAGTTGGTTTCTAGGGTTTCCAGAGAATGGTGTGACAAACCAAAAAACCCAGCGGCACAAACAGCCTGTTGACGAGAGAGGTCCAAGAAGAATGGCAAGGTTTGTGCTATCAGGCGGCCCACAAACAGGCATGTAACGGCGCAGTACAGTCCTTGTCACGGCTATTGCAGCAGACAACCACACCGGGTTCCACTACGATCAGCTAAAAACAAGAAGCAGCAGCCCCAGTGGACACCCCATCAACAACACTGGACAATTTTGGGGTGATAAACATCTCTTGATACCAATATTGGGTAACATTTCCATGCCCCGAAGGATTCAGGCTGTTCTGCGGGAAAAGAGGGGTCCGACCCAGTACCTAATAAACTGAACATGGAGTATAGGTTCTATATATATGGTCCTCTGTTCCAAACAGTATAGGTTCTATATATATGGTCCCCTGTTCTAGACAGTATAGGTTCTATATCTATGGTCCTCTGTTCTAGACAGTATAGGTTCTATATCTATGGTCCTCTGTTCCAAACAGTATAGGTTCCATATATATGGTCCCCTGTTCTAGACAGTATAGGTTCTATATATATGGTCCTCTGTTCTAGACAGTATCGGTTCTATATCTATGGTCCTCTGTTCTTAACAGTGTAGGTTCTATATCTATGGTCCCCTGTTCTAGACAGTATAGGTTCTATATCTATGGTCCCCTGTTCTAGACAGTGTAGGTTCTATATCTATGGTCCCCTGTTCTAGACAGTGTAGGTTCTATATCTATGATCCCCTGTTCTAGACAGTATCGGTTATTTTTCTATGGTCCCCTGTTCTAGACAGTGTAGGTTCTATATCTATGGTCCCCTGTTCTAGACAGTGTAGGTTCTATATCTATGGTCCCCTGTTCTAGATAGTGTAGGTTCTATATCTATGGTCCCCTGTTCTAGACAGTGTAGGTTCTATATCTATGGTCCCCTGTTCTAGACAGTATAGGTTCTATATCTATGGTCCCCTGTTCTAGACAGTGTAGGTTCTATATCTATGGTCCCCTGTTCTAGACAGTATTGGTTCTATATCTATGGTCCCCTGTTCTAGACAGTGTAGGTTCTATATCTATGGTCCCCTGTTCTAGACAGTGTAGGTTCTATATCTATGGTCCCCTGTTCTAGACAGTGTAGGTTCTATATCTATGGTCCCCTGTTCTAGACAGTATCGGTTCTATATCTATGGTCCCCTGTTCTAGACAGTGTAGGTTCTATATCTATGGTCCCCTGTTCTAGACAGTGTAGGTTCTATATCTATGGTCCCCTGTTCTAGACAGTGTAGGTTCTATATCTATGGTCCCCTGTTCTAGACAGTGTAGGTTCTTTATCTACCAAAAAGTGTTAAATAAATCAAAATATATTTTATATTTGAGATTCTTCAAAGTAGCCACCCTGTGCCTTGATGACAGCTTTGCACACTCTTGGCATTCCCTCAAACAGCTTCATGAGGAATGCATTTCCGAAAGTCTTGAAGGAGGTCCCACATATGCTGAGCACTTGTTGGCTGTTTTTCCTTCACTCTGCGGTCCAACTCATCCCAAACCATCTCAATTGGGTTGAGGACGGGTGATTGTGGAGGCCAGGTCATCTGATGCAGCACTCCATCACTCTCCTTCATGGTCAAATAGCCCTTACACAGCCTGGAGGTGTGTTGGGTCATTGTCCTGTTGAAAAACAAATGATAGTCCCACTAAGCACCTTGAATTCTAAATAAATCACTGACAGTGTCACCAGCAAAGCACCATCACAC
Organism: Oncorhynchus keta; assembly: GCF_023373465.1. NCBI lineage: Eukaryota > Metazoa > Chordata > Actinopteri > Salmoniformes > Salmonidae > Oncorhynchus > Oncorhynchus keta. Next base: position 1,396,553 of record NC_068439.1, on the reverse strand, counting down.
CTCTTCCTCCATGCTTCATGGTGGGAACCACACACCATCACACCTCCTCCTCCATGCTTCACGGTGGGAACCACACATGCGGAGATCATCCGTTCACCTACTCTGTGTCTCACAAAGACATGGCGGTTGGATCCAAAAATCTCAAATTTGGCCTCATCAGACCAAAGGAAAGATTTTCACCAGTCTAATGTCCATTGCTCGTGTTTCTTGGCCCGAGCAAGTCTCTTCTTATTATTGGTGTCCTTTAGTAGTAGTGGTTTCTTTGCAGCAATTCGACCATGAAGGCCTGATTATTTGTTACTTTTATTTTCTATTTTTTAACTTCTTAAAGCATTGTTGGTTAAGGGCTTGTAAATAAGCATTTCACTGTAAGGTCTACAACTGTTGTATTCGGCGCATGTGACAAATACAATTGTATTTTATTTGATTCATGCAGTCTCCTCTGAACAGTTGATGTTGAGATGTGTCTGCTACTTGAACTCTGTGAAGCATTTATTTGGGCTGCAATTTCTGAGGCTGGTAACTATAATCAACTTATCCTCTGTAACTCTGGGTCTTCCTTTCCTGTGGCGGTCCTCATGAGAGCCAGTTAACTCTAATGAACTGATCCTCTGCAGCAGAGGTCGCTCTGGATAAGAGCGTCTGCTAAATGACTTAAATGTAAATGTAAATGTAACTCTGGGTCTTCCTTTCCTGTGGCGGTCCTCATGAGAGCCAGTTTCATCATAGCACTTCATGGTTTTTGCGACTGCACTTGAAGAAACTTGCAAAATTCTTGAAATGTTCCGTTTTGACTGACCTTCATGTCTTAAAGTAATGATGGACTGTTGTATTGACTGACCTTCATGTCTTAAAGTAATGATGGACTGTCGTTTTGCTTTGATTATTTGAGCTGTTCTTCCCATAATATGGACTTGGTCTTTAACCAAATAGGGCTAACCACCCCTACCTCGTCACAACTGATTGGCTCAAACACATTAAGATGGACGGAAGTTCCAGAAATATACTTTTAACAAGGCACACCTGTTAATTGAAATCCATTCCAGGTGACTACCTCGTGAAGCTGGTTGAGAGAATGCCAAGAGTGTGCAAAGCTGTCGTCATGGAAAAGGGTGGCTAATCTCAAATATAAAATATATTTTGATTTGTTTAACACTTCTTTGGTTACTACATGTGTTATGTCATAGTTTTGATGTCTTCACTATTATTCTACAATGTACAAAATAGTCAAAAAATAAAGAAAAACCCTTGAATGAGTAGGTGTGTCCAAACGTTTGACTGGTATTGCATATATATATTGACTGAAGACGGGAGACTGCATTCATTCGGCTGGCCAATTACCGTCATCCAAAATTCTATGACCGTCGCAACCCTAATCCCAACCCTCCACTCACCCCTGCCGTCGGAGCTCTCGCTGGCCCTCCTGCGGTGCCTGTTGTTGGGGTTGAGCATGGTGATGTAACCACACTGGTGCTCCAGATCCACCTTCTCCCTCAGCAGCAGCAGGGCCTTGTGGACACACATGTTGGAGGAGGAGAACTCTGGGTGGGGGGGCAGAAAGGGTTCAACTAGGTTTACGCAGAAAGATTTGAATATCAACTCTTACATGTGATACCTCCAACGTGTCACTTCTAACATGTGTCACTTCTTGTTTGTCAACCAAATTCAACTGTTCATAGAGAAAGAAGAGGGCTTGAGAAAGCAACAGGTCTCTGACTTGATTATCAGATACTATCGTCAGTTCTGCAGGCTCAGACAGATAGCAGTGCATCAACTACAGCAGCTTGAGAACCAGCTACCTCCTTTGAGATCCTCCCGGTCAAACGGGAAGGGGACGTGTACTGTCTCTCCATGACCCTGCAGCCCATGGCCCTGTGGACCCAGAGAGACTTACGTTAAGAGTGTGTGTGTGTGTGTGTGTGTGTGTGTGTGTGTGTGTGTGTGTGTGTGTGTGTGTGTGTGTGTGTGTGTGTGTGTGTGTGTGTGTGTGTGTCTTACCTGTATGAGTACAGCGGAGTGTGTGAGGGCGTCATTGAGCATGGTCAGCACGTTGGACGTAGGAACCACACCGGGTCGTGACCCCAGGAAGTGATCAGCAGCCTGTCAAAAACCTGGAACACATACAATAATCACCAGGAATCCTCACAACCAGAAAAACTGAGTGTGTCATTCTGATGACAGGTAGTAGCACTCAGGCCAGGCAGCAAGGCGATTTCACACACACAGATAAAGGCCAGCACCAAACTAAAACAGATGTTCAACGGAAGTCCATCACTGAATTTGATTTTTAGACCAAGACTAAGATTAATCTGTGTCCGGGAAACCAGTCCACAGAATATCGGACCATTAAAACTGACCTGATGTCTGGTAGTTTCTACAGACTGACCTGAAAGGAGTCTGGTAGTTTCTATAGACTGACCTGGAAGATGTCTGGTAGTTTCTACAGACTGACCTGGAAAATGTATGGTAGTTTCTATAGACTGACCTGGAAGATGTCTGGTAGTTTCCGGAGCCTGGAGCCCTTGGACAGCAGCAGGGAGGGAGGACCCTGGCCGGTCACATGGTACAGATAGAGCTTGAACCAGATGGAGCTCACTTCGGGGATGGCTGGGCCAATGTGCTACAGGGGGAACAATGAAGTTTATTTATTCATAAATGTATGGTTGATTTGAATAGGGAGAAATGCAAGCACATACGACTTTATGTACCATGACATGAATCAGATTAGATGGCCAAGGTTCATGGAATTTACAAGAATGTTCAAGTCCCGAAAGAAAATAATAGCAGCCTAATCCACGCTGCTGACTGTGGCCGATCCAACCTGCTGACTGTGGCCGATCCACCACCCTGACTGTGGCCGATCCACCACCCTGACTGTGGCCGATCCACCACCCTGACTGTGGCCGATCCAACCTGCTGACTGTGGCCGATCCACCATGCTGTCTGTCTGTGGCCGATCCACCCTCCTGACTGTGGCCGATCCCCCACCCTGACTGTGGCCGATCCACCCTCCTGACTGTGGCCGATCCACCACCCTGACTGTGGCCGATCCACCCTGCTGACTGTGGCCGATCCACCCTGCTGACTGTGGCCGATCCACCCTGCTGACTGTGGCCGATCCACCCTGCTGACTGTGGCCGATCCACCCTGCTGACTGTGGCCGATCCACCCTGCTGACTGTGGCCGATCCACCCTGCTGACTGTGGCCGATCCACCCTGCTGACTGTGGCCGATCCACCCTGCTGACTGTGGCCGATCCACCCTGCTGACTGTGGCCGATCCACCCTGCTGACTGTGGCCGATCCACCCTCCTGACTGTGGCCGATCCACCCTGCTGACTGTGGCCGATCCACCCTGCTGACTGTGGCCGATCCACCCTGCTGACTGTGGCCGATCCACCCTGCTGACTGTGGCCGATCCACCCTGCTGACTGTGGCCGATCCACCACCCTGACTGTGGCCGATCCACCCTGCTGACTGTGGCCGATCCACCACCCTGACTGTGGCCGATCCACCCTGCTGACTGTGGCCGATCCACCACCCTGACTGTGGCCGATCCACCCTGCTGACTGTGGCCGATCCACCATCCTGACTGTGGCCGATCCAACCTGCTGACTGTGGCCGATCCACCCTCCTGACTGTGGCCGATCCACCATCCTGACTGTGGCCGATCCACCCTGCTGACTGTGGCCGATCCACCCTGCTGACTGTGGCCGATCCACCACCCTGACTGTGGCCGATCCACCACCCTGACTGTGGCCGATCCACCACCCTGACTGTGGCCGATCCACCCTGCTGACTGTGGCCGATCCACGCTGCTGACTGTGGCCGATCCACCCTGCTGACTGTGGCCGATCCACCCTGCTGACTGTGGCCGATCCACGCTGCTGACTGTGGCCGATCCACGCTGCTGACTGTGGCCGATCCACCCTGCTGACTGTGGCCGATCCACGCTGCTGACTGTGGCCGATCCACCCTGCTGACTGTGGCCGATCCACCCAGCTGACTGTGGCGATCCACCACCCTGATTGTGGCCGATCTACCCTGCTGACTGTGGCCGATCCACCACCCTGACTGTGGCCGATCCACCCTGCTGACTGTGGCCGATCCACGCTGCTGACTGTGGCCGATCCACGCTGCTGACTGTGGCCGATCCACCCTGCTGACTGTGGCCGATCCACCCTCCTGACTGTGGCCGATCCACCCTCCTGACTGTGGCGATCCACCCTCCTGACTGTGGCCGATCCACCCTGCTGACTGTGGCCGATCCACCCTCCTGACTGTGGCGATCCACCCTGCTGACTGTGGCCGATCCACCCTCCTGACTGTGGCCGATCCACCCTGCTGACTGTGGCCGATCCACCCTGCTGACTGTGGCCGATACACCCTGCTGACTGTGGCCGATCCACCCTGCTGACTGTGGCCGATCCACCCTGCTGACTGTGGCCGATCCACCCTGCTGTCTGTGGCCGATCCACCACCCTGACTGTGGCCGATCCACCCTGCTGACTGTGGCCGATCCACCCTGCTGACTGTGGCCGATCCACCCTGCTGACTGTGGCCGATCCACCACCCTGACTGTGGCCGATCCACCCTGCTGACTGTGGCCGATCCACCACCCTGACTGTGGCCGATCCACCACCCTGACTGTGGCCGATCCACCCTGCTGCCTGTGGCCGATCCACCAGCCTGACTGTGGCTGATCCACCCTGACTGTGGCCGATCCACCACCCTGACTGTGGCCGATCCACCGTGCTGACTGTGGCGATCCACCACCTGACTGTGGCCGATCCACCACCCTGACTGTGGCCGATCCACCCTGCTGACTGTGGCCGATCCACGCTGCTGACTGTGGCCGATCCACCCTGCTGACTGTGGCGATCCACCCTGCTGACTGTGGCCGATCCACGCTGCTGACTGTGGCGATCCACGCTGCTGACTGTGGCCGATCCACCCTGCTGACTGTGGCCGATCCACGCTGCTGACTGTGGCCGATCCACCCTGCTGACTGTGGCCGATCCACCCTGCTGACTGTGGCCGATCCACCACCCTGACTGTGGCCGATCTACCCTGCTGACTGTGGCCGATCCACCACCCCTGACTGTGGCCGATCCACCCTGCTGACTGTGGCGATCCACGCTGCTGACTGTGGCCGATCCACGCTGCTGACTGTGGCCGATCCACGCTGCTGACTGTGGCGATCCACGCTGCTGACTGTGGCCGATCCACGCTGCTGACTGTGGCGATCCACCCTCCTGACTGTGGCCGATCCACCCTCCTGACTGTGGCCGATCCACCCTCCTGACTGTGGCCGATCCACCCTGCTGACTGTGGCCGATCCACCCTGCTGACTGTGGCCGATCCACCCTGCTGACTGTGGCGATCCACCCTGCTGACTGTGGCCGATCCACCCTGCTGACTGTGGCCGATCCACCCTGCTGACTGTGGCCGATCCACCCTGCTGACTGTGGCCGATCCACCCTGCTGACTGTGGCCGATCCACCCTGCTGACTGTGGCCGATCCACCCTGCTGACTGTGGCCGATCCACCCTCCTGACTGTGGCCGATCCACCCTCCTGACTGTGGCCGATCCACCCTCCTGACTGTGGCCGATCCACCCTGCTGACTGTGGCGATCCACCCTGCTGACTGTGGCGATCCACCCTCCTGACTGTGGCCGATCCATCACCCTGACTGTGGCCGATGCACGCTGCTGACTGTGGCCGATCCACCCTGCTGTCTGTGGCGATCCACCACCCTGACTGTGGCCGATCCACCACCCTGACTGTGGCGATCCACCACCCTGACTGTGGCCGATCCACGCTGCTGACTGTGGCCGATCCAACCTGCTGACTGTGGCCGATCCACCACCCTGATTGTGGCGATCCACCCAGCTGACTGTGGCCGATCCACCCTGCTGACTGTGGCGATCCACCACCCTGACTGTGGCCGATCCACCACCCTGACTGTGGCCGATCCACCACCCTGACTGTGGCCGATCCACCACCTGACTGTGGCCGATCCACCACCCTGACTGTGGCCGATCCACCACCCTGACTGTGGCGATCCACCACCCTGACTGTGGCCGATCCACCCTGCTGACTGTGGCCGATCCACCACCCTGACTGTGGCCGATCCACCCTTCTGACTGTGGCGATCCACCCTGCTGACTGTGGCCGATCCACCACCCTGACTGTGGCCGATCCACCACCCTGACTGTGGCCGATCCACCCTCCTGACTGTGGCCGATCCACCACCCTGACTGTGGCGATCCACGTTGCTGACTGTGGCGATCCACCCTGCTGTCTGTGGCCGATCCACCCTCCTGACTGTGGCCGATCCACCACCCTGACTGTGGCCGATCCACCCTGCTGTCTGTGGCCGATCCACCACCCTGACTGTGGCCGATCCACCCTGCTGTCTGTGGCCGATCCACCCTCCTGACTGTGGCCGATCCACCCTGCTGTCTGTGGCGATCCACCACCCTGACTGTGGCCGATCCACCACCCTGACTGTGGCCGATCCACCAGCCTGACTGTGGCCGATCCACCACCCTGACTGTGGCCGATCCACCCTGCTGTCTGTGGCCGATCCACCAGCCTGACTGTGGCCGATCCACCCTGCTGTCTGTGGCCGATCCACCAGCCTGACTGTGGCCGATCCACCACCCTGACTGTGGCCGATCCACGCTGCTGACTGTGGCCGATCCAACCTGCTGACTGTGGCGATCCACCACCTGACTGTGGCCGATCCACCCTGCTGACTGTGGCCGATCCACCACCCTGACTGTGGCCGATCCACGCTGCTGACTGTGGCCGATCCACCACCCTGACTGTGGCGATCCACCACCCTGACTGTGGCCGATCCACCCTGCTGACTGTGGCGATCCACCACCCTGACTGTGGCCGATCCACCCTGCTGACTGTGGCCGATCCACCACCCTGACTGTGGCGATCCACCCTCCTGACTGTGGCGATCCACCCTGCTGACTGTGGCGATCCACCACCCTGACTGTGGCCGATCCACCACCCTGACTGTGGCGATCCACCCTCCTGACTGTGGCCGATCCACCACCCTGACTGTGGCCGATCCACCCTCCTGACTGTGGCCGATCCACCACCTGACTGTGGCGATCCACGCTGCTGACTGTGGCCGATCCACCCTGCTGTCTGTGGCCGATCCACCCTCCTGACTGTGGCCGATCCACCCTGCTGTCTGTGGCCGATCCACCACCTGACTGTGGCCGATCCACCACCCTGACTGTGGCCGATCCACCCTGCTGTCTGTGGCCGATCCACCACCCTGACTGTGGCCGATCCACCAGCCTGACTGTGGCCGATCCACCACCCTGACTGTGGCCGATCCACCACCTGACTGTGGCGATCCACCCTGCTGACTGTGGCGATCCACCCTGCTGTCTGTGGCGATCCACCAGCCTGACTGTGGCGATCCACCACCCTGACTGTGGCCGATCCACCACCCTGACTGTGGCGATCCACGCTGCTGACTGTGGCCGATCCACCCTGCTGTCTGTGGCCGATCCACCACCCTGACTGTGGCGATCCACCACCCTGACTGTGGCGATCCACCACCCTGACTGTGGCCGATCCACCCCTGACTGTGGCGATCCAACCTGCTGACTGTGGCCGATCCACCACCCTGACTGTGGCCGATCCACCAGCCTGACTGTGGCCGATCCACCACCCTGACTGTGGCCGATCCACGCTGCTGACTGTGGCGATCCAACCTGCTGACTGTGGCGATCCACCACCCTGACTGTGGCGATCCACGCTGCTGACTGTGGCCGATCCACCACCCTGACTGTGGCCGATCCACCCTGCTGACTGTGGCCGATCCACCCTGCTGACTGTTGCCGATCCACCACCCTGACTGTGGCCGATCCACGCTGCTGACTGTGGCGATCCACCACCCTGACTGTGGCCGATCCACCACCCTGACTGTGGCCGATCCACCCTGCTGACTGTGGCCGATCCACCACCCTGACTGTGGCCGATCCACCCTCCTGACTGTGGCCGATCCACCCTGCTGACTGTGGCCGATCCACCACCTGACTGTGGCCGATCCACCACCCTGACTGTGGCCGATCCACCCTCCTGACTGTGGCGATCCACCACCCTGACTGTGGCCGATCCACCCTCCTGACTGTGGCCGATCCCCCACCCTGACTGTGGCCGATCCACGCTGCTGACTGTGGCCGATCCACCCTGCTGTCTGTGGCCGATCCAACCTGCTGACTGTGGCCGATCCACCCTGCTGACTGTGGCCGATCCACCCTCCTGACTGTGGCCGATCCACCGTGCTGACTGTGGCCGATCCACCCTCCTGACTGTGGCCGATCCACCACCCTGACTGTGGCCGATCCACGCTGCTGACTGTGGCCGATCCACCCTGCTGTCTGTGGCGATCCACCCCTCCTGACTGTGGCCGATCCACCCTGCTGTCTGTGGCCGATCCACCACCCTGACTGTGGCCGATCCACCACCCTGACTGTGGCCGATCCACCCTGCTGTCTGTGGCCGATCCACCACCCTGACTGTGGCCGATCCACCAGCCTGACTGTGGCCGATCCACCACCCTGACTGTGGCCGATCCACCACCTGACTGTGGCCGATCCACCCTGCTGACTGTGGCGATCCACCCTGCTGTCTGTGGCGATCCACCAGCCTGACTGTGGCCGATCCACCACCCTGACTGTGGCCGATCCACCACCCTGACTGTGGCCGATCACGCTGCTGACTGTGGCCGATCCACCCTGCTGTCTGTGGCGATCCACCACCCTGACTGTGGCGATCCACCACCCTGACTGTGGCGATCCACCACCCTGACTGTGGCCGATCCACCTGACTGTGGCCGATCCAACCTGCTGACTGTGGCGATCCACCACCCTGACTGTGGCGATCCACCAGCCTGACTGTGGCGATCCACCACCCTGACTGTGGCGATCCACGCTGCTGACTGTGGCCGATCCAACCTGCTGACTGGCGATCCACCACCTGACTGTGGCGATCCACGCTGCTGACTGTGGCGATCCACCACCCTGACTGTGGCGATCCACCCTGCTGACTGTGGCCGATCCACCCTGCTGACTGTGGCCGATCCACCACCTGACTGTGGCGATCACGCTGCTGACTGTGGCGATCCACCACCTGACTGTGGCGATCCACCACCCTGACTGTGGCCGATCCACCCTGCTGACTGTGGCGATCCACCACCCTGACTGTGGCGATCCACCCTCCTGACTGTGGCCGATCCACCCTGCTGACTGTGGCCGATCCACCACCCTGACTGTGGCCGATCCACCACCCTGACTGTGGCGATCCACCCTCCTGACTGTGGCCGATCCACCACCCTGACTGTGGCCGATCCACCCTCCTGACTGTGGCCGATCCACCACCCTGACTGTGGCCGATCACGCTGCTGACTGTGGCGATCCACCCTGCTGTCTGTGGCCGATCCACCCTCCTGACTGTGGCCGATCCACCCTCCTGACTGTGGCGATCCACCCTCCTGACTGTGGCCGATCCACCGTGCTGACTGTGGCCGATCCACCCTGCTGACTGTGGCGATCCACCACCCTGACTGTGGCGATCCACCCTGCTGTCTGTGGCCGATCCACCAGCCTGACTGTGGCGATCCACCACCCTGACTGTGGCGATCCACCCTGCTGTCTGTGGCGATCCACCAGCCTGACTGTGGCCGATCCACCACCCCTGACTGTGGCCGATCCACGCTGCTGACTGTGGCCGATCCACCCTGCTGTCTGTGGCCGATCCACCAGCCTGACTGTGGCCGATCCACCCTGCTGTCTGTGGCCGATCCACCAGCCTGACTGTGGCCGATCCACCCTGCTGTCTGTGGCGATCCACCACCCTGACTGTGGCCGATCCACCACCCTGACTGTGGCCGATCCACCCTGCTGACTGTGGCCGATCCACCCTGCTGACTGTGGCCGATCCACCACCCTGACTGTGGCCGATCCACCCTGCTGTCTGTGGCCGATCCACCCTGAC
>NC_068439.1:1362884-1386424 GCF_023373465.1 Oncorhynchus keta | reverse complement strand
TGTCTGTGTTTGTGTTGTGGTTGTAGTGTCTGTGTGTGTGTTGTGGTTGTAGTGTCTGTGTTTGTGTTGTGGTTGTAGTGTCTGCGTGTGTGTTGTGGTTGTGTTTGTGTCTGTGTGTGTGTTGTGGTTGTAGTGTCTGTGTGTTGTGTCTGTGTGTTGTAGTGTCTGTGTGTCTGTGTGTGTGTCTGTGGTTGTAGTGTCTGTGTGTGTTGTGGTTGTAGTGTCTGTGTGTGTGTTGTGGTTGTAGTGTCTGTGTGTGTTGTGGTTGTAGTGTCTGTGTGTGTGTGGTTGTAGTGTCTGCGTGTGTGTTGTGGTTGTAGTGTCTGTGTGTGTGTTGTGGTTGTAGTGTCTGTGTGTGTGTTGTGGTTGTAGTGTCTGTGTGTGTGTTGTGGTTGTAGTGTCTGTGTGTGTGTTGTGGTTGTAGTGTCTGTGTTGTGGTTGTAGTGTCTGTGTGTGTGTTGTGTCTGTGTGTAGTGTCTGTGTGTGTGTTGTGGTTGTAGTGTCTGTGTGTGTGTTGTGGTTGTAGTGTCTGTGTGTGTGTTGTGGTTGTAGTGTCTGCGTGTGTGTGTTGTAGTGTCTGTGTGTGTTGTGGTTGTGGTTGTGTGTCCAGCGTGTTGTGGTTGTAGTGTCTGTGTGTGTGTTGTGGTTGTAGTGTCTGCGTGTGTGTTGTGGTTGTAGTGTCTGTGAAGTGTGTTGTGGTTGTAGTGTCTGCGTGTGTGTGTTGTGGTTGTAGTGTCTGTGTGTGTGTTGTGGTTGTAGTGTCTGTGTGTGTGTTGTGGTTGTAGTGTCTGTGTGTGTGTTGTGGTTGTAGTGTCTGTGTGTGTGTGGTTGTAGTGTCTGTGTTGTGTTGTGGTTGTAGTGTCTGCAGTGTTGTGGTTGTAGTGTCTGTGTGTTGTGGTTGTAGTGTCTGTGTTTGTGTTGTGTTGTAGTGTCTGTGTGTTGTGGTTGTAGTGTCTGTGTGTGTGTTGTGGTTGTAGTGTCTGTGTGTGTTGTGGTTGTAGTGTCTGTGTGTGTGTTGTGGTTGTAGTGTCTGTGTGTGTGTTGTGGTTGTAGTGTCTGTGTGTGTGTTGTGGTTGTAGTGTCTGTGTGTGTTGTGTGGTTGTAGTGTCTGTGTTGTGTTGTGGTTGTAGTGTCTGTGTGTGTTGTGGTTGCAGTGTCTGTGTGTGTGTTGTGGTTGTAGTGTCTGCGTGTGTGTTGTGGTTGTAGTGTCTGTGTGTGTGTTGTGGTTGTAGTGTCTGTGTGTGTTTGTGGTTGTAGTGTCTGTGTGTTGTGTTGTGGTTGTAGTGTCTGTGTTTGTGTGTGGTGTCCAGTGTCTGCGTGTGTGTTTGTGGTTGTAGTGTCTGTGTGTGTTGTGGTTGTAGTGTCTGTGTGTGTTGTGGTTGTAGTGTCTGTGTGTGTTGTGGTTGTAGTGTCTGTGTGTGTTGTGGTTGTAGTGTCTGTGTGTGTGTTGTGGTTGTAGTGTCTGGTGTGTGTGTTGTGGTTGTAGTGTCTGTGTGTGTGTTGTGGTTGTAGTGTCCAGTGTGTGTGTGGTTGTGTCTGTGTGTTGTGGTTGTAGTGTCTGTGTGTGTTGTGGTTGTAGTGTCTGTGTGTGTGTTGTGGTTGTAGTGTCTGTGTGTGTTGTGGTGTGTGTCTGTGTAGTGTCTGTGTGTGTGTGTTGTGGTCTGTGTGTGTGTCTAGTGTCTGTGTGTGTTGTGGTTGTAGTGTCTGTGTGTGTGTTGTGGTTGTAGTGTCTGTGTGTGTTGTGGTTGTAGTGTCTGTGTGTGTGTTGTGGTTGTAGTGTCTGTGTGTGTTGTGGTTGTAGTGTCTGTGTGTGTTGTGGTTGTAGTGTCTGTTGTGTTGTGGTTGTAGTGTCTGTGTGTGTTTGTGGTTGTAGTGTCTGTGTGTGTGTTGTGGTTGTAGTGTCTGTAGTGTTGTGGTTGTAGTGTCTGTTGTGTTTGTAGTGTCTGTGTGTGTGTTGTGGTTGTAGTGTCTGTGTGTGTTGTGGTTGTAGTGTCTGTGTGTGTGTTGTGGTTGTAGTGTCTGTGTTTGTGTTGTGGTTGTAGTGTCTGTGTGTGTTTGTGGTTGTAGTGTCTGTGTGTGTGTTGTGGTTGTAGTGTCTGTGTGTGTGTTGTGGTTGTAGTGTCTGTGTGTTGTGGTTGTAGTGTCTGTGTGTGTGTTGTGGTTGTAGTGTCTGTGTGTGTGGTTGTAGTGTCTGTGTGTGTTGTGGTTGTAGTGTCTGTGTGTGGGTTGTAGTGTCTGTGTGTGTGTTGTGGTTGTAGTGTCTGTGTGTGTTGTGGTTGTAGTGTCCGTGTGTGTGTGGTGTGTGTCTGTGTGTGTGGTTGTAGTGTCTGTGTGTGTGTTGTGGTTGTAGTGTCTGTGTGTGGTTGTTGTGGTTGTAGTGTCTGTGTGTGTGTTGTGGTTGTAGTGTCTGTGTGTGTGTTGTGGTTGTAGTGTCTGTGTGTGTGTTGTGGTTGTAGTGTCTGTGTGTGTTTGTGGTTGTAGTGTCTGTGTGTGTGTGTAGTGTCTTGTGTGTTGTGGTTGTAGTGTCTGTGTGTGTGTTGTGGTTGTAGTGTCTGTGTGTGTGTTGTGGTTGTAGTGTCTGTGTGTGTGTTGTGGTTGTAGTGTCTGTGTGTGTTGTGGTTGTAGTGTCTGTGTGTGTGTTGTGGTTGTAGTGTCTGTGTGTGTGTTGTGGTTGTAGTGTCTGTGTGTGTGTTGTGGTTGTAGTGTCTGTGTGTGTGTTGTGGTTGTAGTGTCTGCGTGTGTTGTGGTTGTAGTGTCTGTGTGTGTTGTGGTTGTAGTGTCTGTGTGTGTTTGTGGTTGTAGTGTCTGTGTGTGTGTTGTGGTTGTAGTGTCTGTGTGTGTGTTGTGGTTGTAGTGTCTGTGTGTGTGTTGTGGTTGTAGTGTCTGTGTGTGTGTTGTGGTTGTAGTGTCTGTGTGTGTGTTGTGGTTGTAGTGTCTGTGTGTGTTGTGGTTGTAGTGTCTGTGTGTTGTGGTTGTAGTGTCTGTGTGTGTGTTGTGGTTGTAGTGTCTGTGTGTGTGTTGTGGTTGTAGTGTCTGTGTGTGTGTTGTGGTTGTAGTGTCTGTGTGTGTGTTGTGGTTGTAGTGTCTGTGTGTGTGTTGTGGTTGTAGTGTCTGTGTGTGTGTTGTGGTTGTAGTGTCTGTGTTGTTGTGGTTGTAGTGTCTGTGTGTGTGTGGTTGTGGTTGTAGTGTCTTGTGTTGTGTTGTGGTTGTAGTGTCTGTGTGTGTGTTGTGGTTGTAGTGTCTGTGTGTGTTGTGGTTGTAGTGTCTGTGTGTGTTGGGTTGTAGTGTCTGCGTGTTGTGGTTGTAGTGTCTGTGTGTTTGTGGTTGTAGTGTCTGTGTGTGTGTTGTGGTTGTAGTGTCTGTGTGTTGTGTTGTGGTTGTAGTGTCTGTGGTTGTGTGTCTGTGTGTGGTGATTGTAGTGTCTGTGTGTGTGTTGTGGTTGTAGTGTCTGTGTGTGTGTTGTGGTTGTAGTGTCTGTGTGTAGTGTCTGTGTGTGTGTTGTGGTTGTAGTGTCTGTGTGTTGTGGTTGTAGTGTCTGTGTGTGTTGTGGTTGTAGTGTCTGTGTGTGTTGTGGTTGTAGTGTCTAGTGTCTGTGTGTGTTGTGGTTGTGTGTAGTGTCTGTGTGTGTTGTGGTTGTAGTGTCTGTGTGTGTTGTGGTTGTAGTGTCTGTGTGTGTGTTGTGGTTGTAGTGTCTGTGTGTGTGTGTTGTAGTGTCTGTAGTGTCTGTGTGTGTGTTGTGGTTGTAGTGTCTGTGTGTGTGTGGCTGTAGTGTCTGTGTGTGTTGTGGTTGTAGTGTCTGTGTGTTGTGGTTGTGTCTGTTGTTGTGTCTGTCTGAGTGTGTTGTGGTTGTAGTGTCTGTGTGTGTGTTGTGGTTGTAGTGTCTGTGTGTGTTGTGGTTGTAGTGTCTGTGTGTGTGTTGTGGTTGTAGTGTCTGTGTGTGTGGTTGTGGTCTGTAGTGTCTGTGTCTGTGTGTTGTGGTTGTAGTGTCTGTGTGTGTGTGTGGTTGTAGTGTCTGTGTGTGTTGTGGTTGTAGTGTCTGTGTGTGTGTTGTGGTTGTAGTGTCTGTGTGTGTTGTGGTTGTAGTGTCTGTGTGTGTGTTGTGGTTGTAGTGTCTGTGTGTGTGTTGTGGTTGTAGTGTCTGTGTGTGTTGTGGTTGTAGTGTCTGTGTGTGTTGTGGTTGTAGTGTCTGTGTGTGTTGTGGTTGTAGTGTCTGTGTGTGTGTGTGGTTGTAGTGTCTGTGTGTGTGTTGTGGTTGTAGTGTCTGTGTGTGTGTTGTGGTTGTAGTGTCTGTGTGTGTGTTGTGGCTTGTAGTGTCTGTGTGTTGTGGTGTAGTGTCTGTGTGTGTTGTGGTTGTAGTGTCTGTGTGTGTGTTGTGGTTGTAGTGTCTGTGTGTGTTGTGGTTGTAGTGTCTGTGTGTGTGTTGTGGTTGTAGTGTCTGTGTGTGTTGTGGTTGTAGTGTCTGTGTGTGTTGTGGTTGTAGTGTCTGTGTGTGTTTGTGTGTGTGTGTGTTGTGGTGTAGTGTCTGTGTGTGTTGTGGTTGTAGTGTCTGTGTGTGTGTTGTGGTTGTAGTGTCTGTGTGTGTGTTGTGGTTGTAGTGTCTGTGTGTGTTGTGGTTGTAGTGTCTGTGTGTGTTGTGGTTGTAGTGTCTGTGTGTGTTGTGGTGTAGTGTCTGTGTGTGTCTTGTAGTGTCTGTGTTGTGGTTGTAGTGTCTGTGTGTGTTGTGGTTGTAGTGTCTGTGTGTGTGTTGTGGTTGTGTGTCTGTGTGTGTGTTGTGGTTGTAGTGTCTGTGTGTGTTGTGGTTGTAGTGTCTGTGTGTTGTGGTGGTTGTAGTGTCTGTGTGTGTTGTGGTTGTAGTGTCTGTGTGTGTGTTGTGGTTGTAGTGTCTGTGCGTGTGTTGTGGTTGTAGTGTCCGCGCTGTGTGTCTGTGTTGTGGTTGTAGTGTCTGTGTGTCTGTGTGTGTTGTGGTTGTAGTGTCTGTGTGTGTGTGGCTGTAGTGTGTGTGTGTGTCTGTGGTTGTGGTTGTAGTGTCTGTGTGTGTGTTGTGGTTGTAGTGTCTGTGTGTTGTGGTTGTAGTGTCTGTGTGTGTGTGTGGTTGTAGTGTCTGTGTGTGTGTTGTGGTTTGTGTGTCTGTGTGTGTGTGTGGTTGTAGTGTCCAGTGTGTTGTGGTTGTAGTGTCTGTGTGTGTGTTGTGGTTGTAGTGTCTGTGTGTGTGTGTGGTTGTAGTGTCTGTGTGTGTTTGTGGTTGTAGTGTCTGTGTGTGTTGTGGTTGTAGTGTCTGTGTGTGTTGTGGTTGTAGTGTCTGAGTGTGTGTTGTGGTGTAGTGTCTGTGTGTTGTGGTTGTAGTGTCTTGTGTGTTGTGGTTGTGTGTCTGTGTGTGTGTGTGGTTGTAGTGTCTGTGTGTGTGTTGTGGTTGTAGTGTCTGTGTGTGTTGTGGTTGTAGTGTCTGTGTGTGTGTGGTTGTGTCTGTGTGTTGTGGTTGTAGTGTCTGTGTGTGTTGTGGTGTAGTGTCTGTGTTTGTGGTTGTAGTGTCTGTGTGTGTGTTGTGGTTGTAGTGTCTGTGTGTGTGTTGTGGTTGTAGTGTCTGTGTGTGTTTGTGGTTGTAGTGTCTGTGTGTGTGTTGTGGTTGTAGTGTCTGTGTGTTGTGTTGTAGTGGTGTGTGTGTTGTGTCTGTAGTGTCTGTGTTGTGGTTGTAGTGTCTGTGTGTGTGTTGTGGTTGTAGTGTCTGTGTGTGTGTTGTGGTTGTAGTGTCTGTGGTTGTAGTGTCTGTGTGTGTGTTGTGGTTGTAGTGTCTGTGTGTGTGTGTGGTTGTAGTGTCTGTGTGTGTGTTGTGGTTGTAGTGTCTGTGTGTGTGTTGTGGTTGTAGTGTCTGTGTTTGTGTTGTGGTTGTAGTGTCTGAGTGTGTGTTGTGGTTGTAGTGTCTGTGTGTGTTGTGGTTGTAGTGTCTGTGTGTGTGGTTGTAGTGTCTGTGTGTGTGTTGTGGTTGTAGTGTCTGTGTGTGTTGTGGTTGTAGTGTCTGTGTGTTGTGGTTGTAGTGTCTGTGTGTGTTGTGGTTGTAGTGTCTGTGTGTGTTGTGGTTGTAGTGTCTGTGTGTGTGTGTGGTTGTAGTGTCTGTGTGTTGTGGTTGTGTGGTGTGTAGTGTCTGGTTGTAGTGTCTGTGTGTGTTGTGGTTGTAGTGTCTGTGTGTGTGTGTGGTTGTAGTGTCTGTGTGTGTTGTGGTTGTAGTGTCTGTGTGTGTTGTGGTTGTAGTGTCTGTGTGTGTTGTGGTTGTAGTGTCTGTGTGTGTGTGTCTGCGTGGTTGTAGTGTCTGTCTGTGTGTGTGTGGTTGTAGTGTCTGTGTGTGTTGTGGTTGTAGTGTCTGTGTGTGTGTTGTGGTTTGTCTGTACTGTGGTTGTGAGCACTGTGATGTTGTGGTTGTACCCAGACTGTTGTGGTTGTAGGTCCAGGTGTTGTGGTTGTAGTGTCTGTGTGTGTGGTTGTAGTGTCTGTGTCTGTACTGGGCAGTGAGCACTGAGATTGCTTCAACCCAGACTACAGGCCAGGTGTTGTGGTTGTAGTGTCTGTGTGTGTGTTGTGTGTTTGTCTGTACTGGGCAGTGAGCACTGAGATTGCTTCAACCCAGACTACAGGCCAGGTGTTGTGGTTGTAGTGTCTGTGTGTGTGTGTTGTGTGTTTGTCTGTACTGGGCAGTGAGCACTGAGATTGCTTCAACCCAGACTACAGGCCAGGGTGTGAGAGGCATACTGTGGAAAAGCAATCAGAAGTTAGCCTGTAGTTGTATAGTTGAAAAGTTGAATATTTGTACAGTTGTATAGTTGTACAGTGTGTGTAGCTGTATAATGTGTGTGGTTGTAAAGATGTATAGTGTCTATAGCTGTAGTAGCTCTGTGCTGTGGTTGTAGTGTCTGTAGCTGTAGAGCTGTATAGTCTGTGTGTGTGTTGTGGTTGTATAGTGTCTGTTGTGGTTGTAGTAGCTCTTGTGGCTGTATAGCTCTGTAGTTGTATAGTGTCTGTAGCTGTTGTAGTTCTAGTAGTCTGTGTAGTGGTTGTAGCTGTGTAATTGTATGTCTGTGTGTGTGTTGTGCTGTATAGTTCTGTAGTTGTGGTAGTTCTGTAGCTGTATAGCTCTATAGTTGTATAGTTCTGTAGTTGTATGTCTCTGTGTGTTGTGGTTGTAGTTCTGTAGTGTGGTAGTCTGTGGCTGTATAGCTCTGTAGCTGTGTAGTCCTTGTAGCTGTATAGTTGTGTTGTTCTGTAGCTGTATAGCTCTGTGTTGCTGTATAGCTGTATAGTTATGTAGTTGTATAGCTCTGTAGCTGTATAGTTATGTAGCTGTATAGCTCTGTAGCTGTATAGCTCTGTAGCTGTATAGTCCTGTAGTTGTATAGTTCTGTAGCTGTATAGCTCTATAGCTGTATAGTTCTGTAGTTGTGTAGTTCTGTAGCTGTGTAGCTGTATAGCTCTATAGCTGTATAGATCTGTAGTTGTATAGTTCTGTAGCTGTATAGCTGTATAGTTCTGTAGCTGTATAGTTCTGTAGCTGTATAGCTCTATAGCTGTATAGTTATGTAGTTGTATAGTTCTGTAGCTGTATAGCTGTATAGTTATGTAGCTGTATAGCTCTGTAGCTGTATAGCTCTGTAGCTGTATAGTTCTGTAGCTGTATCGTTCTGTAGTTGTAGAGCTGTATAGTTCTGTAGTTGTATAGTTCTGTAGCTGTATAATTCTGTAGCTGTATAGCTCTATAGCTGTATAGTTCTGTAGTTGTATAGTTCTGTAGCTGTATAATTCTGTAGCTGTATAGCTCTATAGCTGTATAGTTCTGTAGTTGTATAGTTCTGTAGCTGTATAGCTGTATAGTTCTGTAGCTGTATAGTTCTGTAGTTGTAGAGCTGTATAGTTCTGTAGTTGTATAGCTCTGTAGCTGTATAGTTCTGTAGCTGTATAGTTCTGTAGCTGTATAGTTCTGTAGCTGTATAGCTCTGTAGTTGTATAGCTCTGTAGTTGTATAGTTCTGTAGCTGTATAGCTCTATAGTTGTATAGTTCTGTAGTTGTATAGTTCTGTAGTTGTATAGTTCTGTAGCTGTATAGCTCTGTACCTGTATAGTCCTGTAGCTGTATAGTTGTATAGTTCTGTAGCTGTATAGCTCTGTAGCTGTATAGCTGTATAGTTCTGTAGCTGTATAGTTCTGTAGCTGTATAGCTCTATAGCTGTATAGTTATGTAGTTGTATAGTTCTGTAGCTGTATAGTCCTGTAGTTGTATAGTTCTGTAGTTGTATAGCCTGTAGATGTATAGTCCCAGTAGTTGTATAGTTCTGTAGCTGTATAGCTGTATAGTTCTGTAGCTGTATAGCTGTAGTTGTATAGTTCTGTAGCTGTATAGCTGTATAGCTCTGTAGCTGTATAGTTCTGTAGCTGTATAGTTATGTAGCTGTATAGCTCTGTAGTTGGTCTATGTATAGTCCTGTAGCTGTATAGTTCTGTAGCTGTATAGCTGTATAGTTCTGTAGCTGTATAGCTCTGTAGCTGTATAGTTCTGTAGCTGTATAGTTCTGTAGTTGTCGAGCTGTATAGTTCTGTAGTTGTCTAGCTCTGTAGCTGTATAGTTCTGTAGTTGTATAGCTGTATAGTTCTGTAGCTGTATAGTTCTGTAGCTGTATAGTTCTGTAGTTGCTGTATAGCTCTGTAGCTGTATAGTTCTGTAGCTGTATAGCTCTGTAGTTGTATAGCTCTGTAGCTGTATAGCTCTGTAGTTGTATAGTTCTGTAGCTGTGTAGCTGTATAGCTCTATAGCTGTATAGTTCTGTAGTTGTATAGTTCTGTAGCTGTATAGCTGTATAGTTCTGTAGCTGTATAGTCTCTGTAGCTGTATAGCTCTGTAGCTGTATAGTTCTGTAGTTGTATAGTTCTGTAGCTGTATAGCTGTATAGTTCTGTAGCTGTATAGTTCTGTAGCTGTATAGCTCTGTAGCTGTATAGTTCTGTAGCTGTATAGTTCTGTAGCTGTATAGCTGTATAGTTCTGTAGCTGTATAGTTCTGTAGCTGTATAGTTCTGTAGCTGTATAGTTGTGTAGCTGTTTAGCTGTATAGTTCTGTAGCTGTATAGATCTGTAGTTGTATAGTTATGTAGCTGTATAGTTGTATAGTCCTGTAGCTGTATAGTCCTGTAGCTGTATAGTCCTGTAGCCGTATAGTCCTGTAGCCGTATAGTTTTGTAGCGGTATAGCTGTATAGCTGTGTAGTTGTACAGCTGTGTTGGTCTATAATTATGTGGTTGTGAAGTTGTATAGTTCTGTAGTTGTATAGCTGTAATGTTCTTGTAGTTGTATAGCTCTGTAGCTGTATAGTTCTGTAGCTGTATAGTTCTGTAGCTGTATAGTTCTGTAGCTGTATAGCTCTGTAGCTGTATAGTTCTGTAGCTGTATAGCTGTATAGTTCTGTAGCTGTATAGTTCTGTAGCTGTATAGTTCTCTGTAGCTGTATAGTTCTGTAGCTGTAGCTAGTCTGTAGCTGTAGCTGTATAGTTCTGTAGCTGTATAGCTCTGTAGCTGTATAGTTCTGTAGCTGTATAGTTGTATAGCTGTATAGTTCTGTAGCTGTTTAGTATAGTTCTGTAGCTGTATAGCTGTATAGTTCTGTAGCTGTATAGCTGTATAGTTCTGTAGCTGTATAGTTCTGTATAGTTCTGTAGCTGTTTATAGTTCTGTAGCTGTATAGTTCTGTAGCTGTATAGTTCTGTAGCTGTATATTTCTGTAGCTGTATAGCTCTGTAGCTGTATAGCTCTGTAGCTGTATAGTTCTGTAGCTGTATAGCTGTATAGTTCTGTAGCTGTATAGTTCTGTAGCTGTATAGTTGTGTAGCTGTATAGTTGTATAGCTGTATAGTTCTGTAGCTGTTTAGCTGTATAGTTCTGTAGCTGTATAGCTGTATATACAGCTACATACACAAAATTGATGAAGTGAAATTTAAAAATTACTTTAAAAATATATACATATTATAAATGGAAAAGTGTTGCGTTCATATGTATTCACCCCTTTACTATGAAGCCCCTAAATAAGATCTGGTGAACCAATTACCTTCAGAAGTCACATTACTAGTTAAATAAAGTCTGTGTGCAATCTAAGTGTCACATGATCTGTCACATGATCTCAGTATATACAGACCTGTTCTGTTAGGCCCAGAGTCTACAACACCACTAAGCAAGTGGCACCATGAAGAACAAGGAGCTCTCCAAACAGGTCAGGGACAAAGTTGTGGAGAAGTACAGATCAGGGTTGGGTTATAGAAAAATATCAGAAACTTTGAACATAAATTCATTACAAAAAATTTAAAGAATATGGTACCACAACAAACCTGTCAAGAGAGGGCCGCCCACCAAAACTCAAGGACCAGGCAAAGAGGGCATTAATCAGAGAGGCAACAAAGAGACCAAAGATAACTCTGAAGGAGCTGCAAAGCTCCACAGAAGAGATTGGAGTATCTGTCCATAGGACCACTTGAAGCCGTACACTCCACAGAGCTGGGCTTTATGGAAGAGTGACCAGAAAACAAGCCATTTTGCTTAAATAAGTAAATAAGCAAACATGTTTGCGTCGTGGCAGCATTATTCTTGAGGGAAAAACCTGTTCCAGTCTTCCAGAGATTTGAGACTGGGACGGAGGTTCACCTTCCAGCAGGACAATGACCCTAAGCATACTGCTAAACCAACACTCGAGTGGTTTAAGGGGAAACATTTAAATGTCTTGGAATGGCCTAGTCAAAGTCCAGACCTCAATCACATTGAGAATCTGTGGTATGACTTAAAGATCTCTGTACACCAGCTGAACCCATCCAGTGACTAGATGTGCCAAGCTTATAGAGACATACCCCAACAGACTTGCAGCTGTAATTGCTGCAAAAGGTGGCTCTACAAAGTATTGACTTTGGGAGGGTGAAAAGTTACACACACTCATTCCGTTTTTTTTCTTGTTTGTTTCACAATAAACATATTTTGCATCTTCAAAGTAGTAGGCATGTTGTGTAAATCAAATTATTACAATCCCCCAAACATCTATTTTAATTCCAGGTTGTAAGGCAACGAAATAGGAAAAATGACAAGGGCACTGTAGTTGCTCTCTGTCAGTCAGACACCAGACTGGAGTCTGTCCAGGACAAACTGCTTTCCAGTCTGAATGAGTGTGAATCCCCAGACCTGTTGTGTGTGTGTGTTCTGGAGCATTCTTAGAGCACGGTGACCAGTGCTCACACACACACACACACACACACTCACACACACACACACACACACACACACACACACACACACACACACACACACACACACACACACACACACACACAATCTCAACAGGCCCTAGTCAGTCACAGAGGAGCAGCCAGCGTTGCCTGCGGTGGTGAGAGGAGGGGCTGTGAAGTTGGGGGTGGTGAGAGGAGGGGCTGTGAAGTTGGAGGTGGTGAGAGGAGGGGCTGTGAAGTTGGGGGTGGTGAGAGGAGGGGCTGTGAAGTTGGGGGTGGTGAGAGGAGGGGCTGTGAAGTTGGGGGTGGTGAGAGGCGGGGCTGTGAAGAGGGAGGTGGTGAGAGGAGGGGCTGTGAAGAGGGAGGTGGTGAGAGGAGGGCTGTGAAGAGGAGGTGGTGAGAGGAGGGGCTGTGAAGAGGAGGTGGTGAGAGGAGGGGCTGTGAAGAGGGAGGTGGTGAGAGGAGGGCTGTGAAGTTGGGGGTGGTGAGAGGCGGGGCTGTGAAGTTGGAGGTGGTGAGAGGAGGGGCTGTGAAGTTGGGGGTGGTGAGAGGCGGGGCTGTGAAGAGGAGGTGGTGAGAGGAGGGGCTGTGAAGAGGAGGTGGTGAGAGGAGGGGCTGTGAAGAGGGAGGTGGTGAGAGGAGGGGCTGGAAGAGGAGGTGGTGAGAGGCGGGGCTGTGAAGAGGGGAGGTGGTGAGAGGAGGGGCTGTGAAGAGGGAGGTGGTGAGAGGAGGGGCTGTGAAGAGGAGGTGGTGAGAGGAGGGGCTGTGAAGTTGGAGGTGGTGAGAGGAGGGGCTGTGAAGTTGGGGGTGGTGAGAGGAGGGGCTGTGAAGTTGGGGGTGGTGAGAGGAGGGGCTGTGAAGTTGGGGGTGGTGAGAGGAGGGGCTGTGAAGTTGGGGGTGGTGAGAGGAGGGGCTGTGAAGTTGGGGGTGGTGAGAGGCGGGGCTGTGAAGAGGGGGGAGGTGAGAGGAGGGGCTGTGAAGAGGGGGGTGGTGAGAGGAGGGGCTGTGAAGTTGGGGGTGGTGAGAGAAGGGGCTGTGAAGTTGGAGGTGGTGAGAGGTGGGGCTGTGAAGTTGGGGGTGGTGAGAGGAGGGGCTGTGAAGTTGGGGGTGGTGAGAGGTGGGGCTGTGAAGTTGGGGGTGGTGAGAGGAGGGCTGTGAAGTTGGGGGTGGTGAGAGGAGAGGCTGTGAAGTTGGGGGTGGTGAGAGGAGGGGCTGTGAAGTTGGGGGTGGTGAGAGGAGGGGCTGTGAAGTTGGAGGTGGTGAGAGGAGGGGCTGTGAAGTTGGGGGTGGTGAGAGGAGGGGCTGTGAAGTTGGGGGTGGTGAGAGGAGGGGCTGTGAAGTTGGAGGTGGTGAGAGGAGGGGCTGTGAAGTTGGAGGTGGTGAGAGGAGGGGCTGTGAAGTTGGGGGTGGTGAGAGGAGGGGCTGTGAAGTTGGAGGTGGTGAGAGGAGGGGCTGTGAAGTTGGGGGTGGTGAGAGGAGGGGCTGTGAAGTTGGGGGTGGTGAGAGGAGGGGCTGTGAAGTCGGGGGTGGTGAGAGGAGAGGCTGTTAAGTTGGGGGTGGTGAGAGGGGGGGCTGTGAAGTTGGGGGTGGTGAGAGGAGGGGCTGTGAAGTTGGGGGTGGTGAGAGGAGGGGCTGTGAAGTTGGGGGTGGTGAGAGGAGGGGCTGTGAAGTTGGGGGTGGTGAGAGGAGGCTGTGAAGTTGGGGGTGGTGAGAGGGGGCTGTGAAGTTGGGGGGTGGTGAGAGGAGGGGCTGTGAAGTTGGGGGTGGTGAGAGGAGGGGCTGTGAAGTTGGGGGTGGTGAGAGGGGCTGTGAAGTTGGGGGTGGTGAGAGGAGGGGCTGTGAAGTTGGGGGTGGTGAGAGGAGGGCTGTGAAGAGGGAGGTGGTGAGGGCGGGGCTGTGAAGTTGGGGGTGGTGAGAGGAGGGGCTGTGAAGAGGAGGTGGTGAGAGGAGGGGCTGTGAAGTTGGGGGTGGTGAGAGGAGAGGCTGTGAAGTTGGGGGTGGTGAGAGGAGGGGCTGTGAAGTTGGGGGTGGTGAGAGGAGGGGCTGTGAAGTTGGAGGTGGTGAGAGGAGGGGCTGTGAAGTTGGGGGTGGTGAGAGGAGGGGCTGTGAAGTTGGGGGTGGTGAGAGGAGGGCTGTGAAGTTGGAGGTGGTGAGAGGAGGGGCTGTGAAGTTGGGGGTGGTGAGAGGAGGGGCTGTGAAGTTGGAGGTGGTGAGAGGAGGGGCTGTGAAGTTGGGGGTGGTGAGAGGAGGGGCTGTGAAGTTGGGGGTGGTGAGAGGAGGGGCTGTGAAGTTGGGGGTGGTGAGAGGAGGGGCTGTGAAGTTGGGGGTGGTGAGAGGAGGGGCTGTGAAGTTGGGGGTGGTGAGAGGAGGGGCTGTGAAGTTGGGGGTGGTGAGAGGAGGGCTGTGAAGTTGGGGGTGGTGAGAGGCGGGGCTGTGAAGTTGGGGGTGGTGAGAGGAGGGGCTGTGAAGTTGGGGGTGGTGAGAGGAGGGGCTGTGAAGTTGGGGGTGGTGAGAGGAGGGGCTGTGAAGTTGGGGGTGGTGAGAGGGGCTGTGAAGTTGGGGGTGGTGAGAGGAGGGCTGTGAAGTTGGGGGTGGTGAGAGGGCTGTGAAGTTGGGGGTGGTGAGAGGAGGGGCTGTGAAGTTGGGGGTGGTGAGAGGCGGGGCTGTGAAGTTGGAGGTGGTGAGAGCGGGGCTGTGAAGTTGGGGGGTGAGAGGAGGGGCTGTGAAGTTGGGGGTGGTGAGAGGAGGGGCTGTGAAGTTGGGGGTGGTGAGAGGAGGGGCTGTGAAGTTGGGGGTGGTGAGAGGAGGGGCTGTGAAGAGGGAGGTGGTGAGAGGAGGGGCTGTGAAGTTGGGGGTGGTGAGAGGAGGGGCTGTGAAGAGGGAGGTGGTGAGAGGGGGTGTGAAGATGGGGGTGGGGAGAGGAGGGGCTGTGGAGTTGGAGGTGGTGAGAGGAGGGGCTGTGAAGTTGGGGGTGGTGAGAGGAGGGGCTGTGAAGTTGGAGGTGGTGAGAGGAGGGGCTGTGAAGTTGGAGGTGGTGAGAGGAGGGGCTGTGAAGTTGGAGGTGGTGAGAGGAGGGGCTGTGAAGTTGGGGGTGGTGAGAGGCGGGGCTGTGAAGAGGAGGTGGTGAGAGGCGGGGCTGTGAAGAGGAGGTGGTGAGAGGAGGGGCTGTGAAGTTGGAGGTGGTGAGAGGTGGGGCTGTGAAGTTGGGGGTGGTGAGAGGAGGGGCTGTGCAGAGGAGGTGGTGAGAGCGGGGCTGTGAAGTTGGAGGTGGTGAGAGGAGGGGCTGTGAAGAGGAGGTGGTGAGAGGCGGGGCTGTGAAGTTGGGGGTGGTGAGAGGAGGGGCTGTGCAGAGGAGGTGGTGAGAGGCGGGGCTGTGAAGTTGGAGGTGGTGAGAGGAGGGGCTGTGAAGTTGGGGGTGGTGAGAGGAGGGGCTGTGAAGTTGGGGGTGGTGAGAGGAGGGGCTGTGAAGAGGAGGTGGTGAGAGGAGGGGCTGTGAAGTTGGGGGTGGTGAGAGGAGGGGCTGTGAAGTTGGGGGTGGTGAGAGGAGGGGCTGTGAAGTTGGGGGTGGTGAGAGGAGGGGCTGTGAAGTTGGGGGTGGTTAGAGGGCTGTGAAGTTGGGGGTGGTGAGAGGAGGGGCTGTGAAGAGGAGGTGGTGAGAGGAGGGGCTGTGAAGTTGGGGGTGGTGAGAGGAGGGGCTGTGAAGTTGGAGGTGGTGAGAGGAGGGCTGTGAAGTTGGAGGTGGTGAGAGGCGGGGCTGTGAAGAGGAGGGTGGTGAGAGGCGGGGCTGTGAAGAGGAGGTGGTGAGAGGAGGGGCTGTGAAGTTGGAGGTGGTGAGAGGCGGGGCTGTGAAGTTGGGGGTGGTGAGAGGAGGGGCTGTGCAGAGGGAGGTGGTGAGAGCGGGGCTGTGAAGTTGGAGGTGGTGAGAGGAGGGGCTGTGAAGAGGAGGTGGTGAGAGGCGGGGCTGTGAAGTTGGGGGTGGTGAGAGGAGGGGCTGTGCAGAGGAGGTGGTGAGAGGCGGGCTGTGAAGTTGGAGGTGGTGAGAGGAGGGGCTGTGAAGTTGGGGGTGGTGAGAGGAGGGGCTGTGAAGTTGGGGGTGGTGAGAGGAGGGGCTGTGAAGAGGAGGTGGTGAGAGGAGGGGCTGTGAAGTTGGGGGTGGTGAGAGGAGGGGCTGTGAAGTTGGGGGTGGTGAGAGGAGGGGCTGTGAAGTTGGGGGTGGTGAGAGGAGGGGCTGTGAAGTTGGGGGTGGTTAGAGGAGGGGCTGTGAAGTTGGGGGTGGTGAGAGGAGGGGCTGTGAAGAGGAGGTGGTGAGAGGAGGGGCTGGGAAGTTGGGGGTGGTGAGAGGAGGGGCTGTGAAGTTGGGGGTGGTGAGAGGCGGGGCTGGGAAGAGGGAGGTGGTGAGAGGCGGGGCTGGGAAGAGGACCAGTGTGTACCTGAGGCGTGCAGCTGCTGATAGGTCGTATCTCGTTGCTGAGCGGTGCCATGGAGACCAGTAGTTTGTAGTTCTTGTTGAGGACACGGCTGCAGGTGGCCTGGTCTAGACCCAGCAGACTCTCACAGCGGAGCATATCCAGGGGAGGCCTGGGGGGTCAATCACACACACGGACCAAGACAATACACACACACACACACACCAAGACACCACACACACACACACACACACACACAAGACACCACACACACACACAAACGGACAAAGACAACACACAGACACAGCACACACACACCACACACATACACAGACGTTAGAGATACTGTTAGGAAAATGTGGGGTCAGTCATTTGACAGGCAGCATTTTAATGAGGAGGACATTTTGAGAAATGTACTGGAACCTGATTAGGGCGTCCACCCACGCTGTTCAGAAATCACATTTAGATCATGGTAATTCATATTAGCAGAAAATGCTAGTCCAGGATGCAACGATGTGCGTGTCTTCTTTACGAATTCTGAGGTGAATTTGAACGTGTTAGAATAACCGTCCACATTTACTTTTCCTCAGCCAACAAGATGAGTAACGAACAGCCACATCACGAGCCTGTCAATCTACTACAGCAGAAAAATGCACCTGTTCTATTGGCCAGCTTGTCATTCTGTGCGACAAAGAAACAGACAGACTCTGGGACAGTTGTAGGAGATAAATCCCAAATTCAATCAACCAGTAGGCCTAGACTTCATAAAAAACACAACATTAAAAAGCAATGAGTCTGATACAACAGCTCAGAACATTTAGATAATAAGGTTGATTAACTATTTTTTTTATTATAAAGCACAGCAATGCGCACAAGGCAGCAGGCCACATACAAATGTTCCTTCCATTATGCAATTAGCAGGAAAACACTTGTCAAAGGTACACTGCACATGATAGATGGAAATATCTGATAATATGACTGGGATTATCAACAACTAGCAAGTGTTACAAATATGACTGGGATTACCATGAGTTACTAATATGACTGGGATTATCATGGGTTACTAATATGACTGGGATTATCATGGGTTACTAATATGACTGGGATTATCATGGGTTACTAATATGACTGGGATTACCATGGGTTACTAATATGACTGGGATTATCATGGGTTACTAATATGACTGGGATTATCAGGGGTTGTTACAAATATGACTGGGATTATCAGGGGTTGTTAATATGACTGGGATTATCAGGGGTTGTTAATATGACTGGGATTATCAGGGGTTGTTAATATGACTGGGATTATCATGGGTTACTAATATGACTGGGATTATCAGGGTTGTTAATATGACTGGGATTATCATGGGTTACTAATATGACTGGGATTATCAGGGGTTGTTAATATGACTGGGATTATCAGGGTTGTTAATATGACTGGGATTATCATGGGTTACTAATATGACTGGGATTATCAGGGTTGTTAATATGACTGGGATTATCAGGGGTTGTTAATATGACTGGGATTATCAGGGGTTGTTAATATGACTGGGATTATCAGGGGTTGTTAATATGACTGGGATTATAAGGGGTTGTTAATATGACTGGGATTACCATGGGTTGTTAATATGACTGGGATTATCATGGGTTACTAATATGACTGGGATTATCAGGGTTGTTAATATGACTGGGATTATCAGGGGTTGTTAATATGACTGGGATTATCAACAACTAGCATGGGTTGTTGATATGACTGGGATTATCAACAACTAGCATGGGTTGTTAATATGACTGGGATTATCAGGGGTTGTTGATATGACTGGGATTATCAACAACTAGTATGTGTTAATATGACTGGGATTACCATGGGTTGTTAATATGACTGGAATTATCAGGGGTTGTTAATATGACTGGGATTATCAGGGGTTGTTAATATGACTGGGATTACCATGGGTTGTTAATATGACTGGGATTATCATGGGTTACTAATATGACTGGGATTATCAGGGGTTGTTAATATGACTGGGATTATCAGGGGTTGTTAATATGACTGGGATTATCAGGGGTTGTTAATATGACTGGGATTATCAACAACTAGCATAGGTTGTTGATATGACTGGGATTATCAACAACTAGCATGGGTTGTTAATATGACTGGGATTATCAGGGTTGTTAATATGACTGGGATTATCAACAACTAGCATGGGTTGTTAATATGACTGGGATTATCAACAACTAGCATGTGTTAATATGACTGGGATTATCAACAACTAGCATGGGTTGTTAATATGACTGGGATTATCAACAACTAGCATGGGTT
Source organism: Oncorhynchus keta (assembly GCF_023373465.1). NCBI lineage: Eukaryota > Metazoa > Chordata > Actinopteri > Salmoniformes > Salmonidae > Oncorhynchus > Oncorhynchus keta. The sequence goes on along the minus strand of NC_068439.1, from coordinate 1,368,462 downwards.
GTTAATATGACTAGGATTATCATGGGTTGATAATATGACTGGGATTATCATCAACTAGCATGGGTTGTTAATATGACTGGGATTATCAACAACTAGCATGGGTTGTTAATATGACTGGGATTATCAACAACTAGCATGGGTTGTTAATATGACTAGGATTATCATCAACTAGCATGGGTTGTTAATATGACTGGGATTATCAACAACTAGCATGGGTTGTTAATATGACTAGGATTATCAACAACTAGCATGGGTTGTTAATATGACTGGGATTATCAACAACTAGCATGGGTTGTTAATATGACTAGGATTATCAACAACTAGCATGGGTTGTTAATATGACTGGGATTATCAACAACTAGCATGGGTTGTTAATATGACTGGGATTATCAACAACTAGCATGGGTTGTTAATATGACTGGGATTATCAACAACTAGCATGGGTTGTTAATATGACTGGGATTATCAACAACTAGCATGGGTTGTTAATATGACTGGGATTATCAACAACTAGCATGGGTTGTTAATATGACTGGGATTATCAACAACTAGCATGGGTTGTTAATATGACTGGGATTATCAACAACTAGCATGGGTTGTTAATATGACTGGGATTATCAACAACTAGCATGGGTTGTTAATATGACTGGGATTATCAACAACTAGCATGGGTTGTTAATATGACTAGGACTGTTCTTTTGGATACTGGACAATAAAAGAAAATTGCCTCCACGATGAAAGAAAGTTGATTTGAAAACCAATAGGCGAGTAGCGAGGCTATGTAAGTCTCATAATGTGTAGGGAAACGCTCAGGTTTCCAACTAAACTAAATGCATACTGCCTCCAGCTCATTGCAAAGTGGAGTGTGACGCGCTGAGGAAGCCTGCCTTCCGTCTTTGAGATGCTGCAGCTCTCCTGTCGTCTGACATATTTCCTGCTCCAAGGCTCTGGACCCGTGTGATAAGATACATAACAAATATACTGTACGCATGAGACAATATAAATCCACTAAATTATGCAAATGTTCCTATTGACCGATGAGCATGACCAGTTAAATTGATTTACATTGACTGGTATTTCCATCAATTATTACCGGCTAACCAGGACCCTGACGGACGTGTCAAATTAAATCAAAACGTTGTCACATGTGCCGAATACAACAGGTGTTACTTCACCGTGAAATGTTTACTTACAGGCCCTTAACCAACAGTGCAGTTCAAGAAGAAGAAAAGATTTACCAAGTAGACTAAAATAAAATGTTATAAAAGTAACATAACAAAAGCGAGGCTAAATACAGGGGTACCAGTACAGAGTCAATGTGGAAGCTATATACAGGGGGTACCAGTACAGAGTCAATGTGGAGGCTATATACAGGGGTACTGGTACAGAGTCTATGTGGAGGCTATATACAGGGGTACCGGTACAGAGTCAATGTGGAGGCTATATACAGGGGTTACCGGTACAGAGTCAATGTGGAGGCTATATACAGGGGGTATCGGTACAGAGTCAATGTGGAGGCTATATACAGGGGTACCGGTACAGAGTCAATGTGGAGGCTATATACAGGTGGTACTGGTACAGAGTCAATGTGGAGGCTATATACAGGGGGTACTGGTACAGAGTCAATGTGGAGGCTATATACAGGGTGTTACGGTACAGAGTCAATGTGGAGGCTATATACAGGGGGTACCGGTACAGAGTCAATGTGGAGGCTATATACAGGGGTTATGGTACAGAGTCAATGTGGAGGCTATATACAGGGTATTACTGGTACAGAGTCAATGTGGAGGCTATATACAGGGGGACCGGTACAGAGTCAATGTGGAGGCTATATACAGGGGTACCGGTACAGAGTCAATGTGGAGGCTATATACAGGGGGTTACCGGTACAGAGTCAATGTGGAGGCTATATACAGGGTGTTACGGTACAGAGTCAATGTGGAGGCTATATACAGGGGTTATGGTACAGAGTCAATGTGGAGGCTATATACAGGGGGTACCGGTACAGAGTCAATGTGGAGGCTATATACAGGGGGTACTGGTACAGAGTCAATGTGGAGGCTATATACAGGGGTACTGGTACAGAGTCAATGTGGAGGCTATATACAGGGGGTACTGGTACAGAGTCAATGTGGAGGCTATATACAGGGGGTACCGGTACAGAGTCAATGTGGAGACTATATACAGGGTGTACCGGTACAGAGGTGTCACACAGAGATAAACCAAAACCCTGACGGAGGTGTCACACAGAGATTAACCAAAACCCTGACGAGGTGTCACACAGAGATTAACCAAAACCCTGACGAGGTGTCACACAGAGATTAACCAAAACCCTGACGGAGGTGTCACACAGAGATTAACCAAAACCCTGACGAGGTGTCACACAGAGATTAACCAAAACCCTGACGGAGGTGTCACACAGAGATTAACCAAAACCCTGACGAGGTGTCACACAGTGTCACGAGTCCGACCGAGGGTGTTTCCCTTCCCGGGCGGTTGGCGCCGGCGGTCGTCGTCACCGGCCTATTAGCTGCCACTGATTGTTTTTCCTCTCCCTCCTTGTATGTTTAGTGGTAGCACCTGTTCATGATTAAATCAGCTAATTAGTTTGTCTTTATTAGACAGCCGGCCCGCCTGGTTGTTGTCATGGGATTATTGCAGTGTAACCTTCGGCTCTGTTGTTAGAAGTACGTGTTAGTGCCTGGTCGTTACGTTTTCTGTTGTACATTCTCATTCCCTGTGTTTGGGGTCACTATTGTGAGCACCCTGGGATGCGTTGGCGCTATTAAAGACGCACAGCTTTGCACTCACTGTCTCCTGCGTTTGACTCCACACACCACGACACCTGAAGTGTTACACACAGAGATTAACCAAAACCCTGACGAGGTGTCACACAGAGATTAACCAAAACCCTGACGAGGTGTCACACAGAGATTAACCAAAACCCTGACGAGGTGTCACACAGAGATTAACCAAAACCCTGACGAGGTGTCACACAGAGATTAACCAAAACCCTGACGAGGTGTCACACAGAGATTAACCAAAACCCTGACGAGGTGTCACACAGAGATAAACCAAAACCCTGATGAGGTGTCACACAGAGATTAACCAAACTCCTGACGGAGGTGTCACACAGAGATTAACCAAAACCCTTATATTATATTACACACTCAGTTCTGTTGGCTGGAGTATTATATTATATTACACACTCAGTTCTGTTGGCTGGAGTATTATATTATATTACACACTCAGTTCTGTTGGCTGGAGTATTATATTATATTACACACTCAGTTCTGTTGGCTGGAGTATTATATTATATTACACACTCAGTTCTGTTGGCTGGAGTATTATATTATATTACACACTCAGTTCTGTTGGCTGGAGTATTATATTATATTACACACTCAGTTCTGTTGGCTGGAGTATTATATTATATTACACACTCAGTTCTGTTGGCTGGAGTATTATATTATATTACACACTCAGTTCTGTTGGCTGGAGTATTATATTATATTACACACTCAGTTCTGTTGGCTGGAGTATTATATTATATTACACACTCAGTTCTGTTGGCTGGAGTATTATATTATATTACACACTCAGTTCTGTTGGCTGGAGTATTATATTATATTACACACTCAGTTCTGTTGGCTGGAGTATTATATTATATTACACACTCAGTTCTGTTGGCTGGAGTATTATATTATATTACACACTCAGTTCTGTTGGCTGGAGTATTATATTATATTACACACTCAGTTCTGTTGGCTGGAGTATTATATTATATTACACACTCAGTTCTGTTGGCTGGAGTATTATATTATATTACACACTCAGTTCTGTTGGCTGGAGTATTATATTATATTACACACTCAGTTCTGTTGGCTGGAGTATTATATTATATTACACACTCAGTTCTGTTGGCTGGAGTATTATATTATATTACACACTCAGTTCTGTTGGCTGGAGTATTATATTATATTACACACTCAGTTCTGTTGGCTGGAGTATTATATTATATTACACACTCAGTTCTGTTGGCTGGAGTATTATATTATATTACACACTCAGTTCTGTTGGCTGGAGTATTATATTATATTACACACTCAGTTCTGTTGGCTGGAGTATTATATTATATTACACACTCAGTTCTGTTGGCTGGAGTATTATATTATATTACACACTCAGTTCTGTTGGCTGGAGTATTATATTATATTACACACTCAGTTCTGTTGGCTGGAGTATTATATTATATTACACACTCAGTTCTGTTGGCTGAGTATTATATTATATTACACACTCAGTTCTGTTGGCTGGAGTATTATATTATATTACACACTCAGTTCTGTTGGCTGGAGTATTATATTATATTACACACTCAGTTCTGTTGGCTGGAGTATTATATTATATTACACACTCAGTTCTGTTGGCTGGAGTATTATATTATATTACACACTCAGTTCTGTTGGCTGGAGTATTATATTATATTACACACTCAGTTCTGTTGGCTGGAGTATTATATTATATTACACACTCAGTTCTGTTGGCTGGAGTATTATATTATATTACACACTCAGTTCTGTTGGCTGGAGTATTATATTATATTACACACTCAGTTCTGTTGGCTGGAGTATTATATTATATTACACACTCAGTTCTGTTGGCTGGAGTATTATATTATATTACACACTCAGTTCTGTTGGCTGGAGTATTATATTATATTACACACTCAGTTCTGTTGGCTGGAGTATTATATTATATTACACACTCAGTTCTGTTGGCTGGAGTATTATATTATATTACACACTCAGTTCTGTTGGCTGGAGTATTATATTATATTACACACTCAGTTCTGTTGGCTGGAGTATTATATTATATTACACACTCAGTTCTGTTGGCTGGAGTATTATATTATATTACACACTCAGTTCTGTTGGCTGGAGTATTATATTATATTACACACTCAGTTCTGTTGGCTGGAGTATTATATTATATTACACACTCAGTTCTGTTGGCTGGAGTATTATATTATATTACACACTCAGTTCTGTTGGCTGGAGTATTATATTATATTACACACTCAGTTCTGTTGGCTGGAGTATTATATTATATTACACACTCAGTTCTGTTGGCTGGAGTATTATATTATATTACACACTCAGTTCTGTTGGCTGGAGTATTATATTATATTACACACTCAGTTCTGTTGGCTGGAGTATTATATTATATTATATTATATTACACACTCAGTTCTGTTGGCTGGAGTATTATATTATATTACACACTCAGTTCTGTTGGCTGGAGTATTATATTATATTACACACTCAGTTCTGTTGGCTGGAGTATTATATTATATTACACACTCAGTTCTGTTGGCTGGAGTATTATATTATATTACACACTCAGTTCTGTTGGCTGGAGTATTATATTATATTACACACTCAGTTCTGTTGGCTGGAGTATTATATTATATTACACACTCAGTTCTGTTGGCTGGAGTATTATATTATATTACACACTCAGTTCTGTTGGCTGGAGTATTATATTATATTACACACTCAGTTCTGTTGGCTGGAGT